>NC_083589.1:991479-1291479 GCF_027579695.1 Neoarius graeffei | reverse complement strand
TTTCTATGGGGTTGAGATCTGGAGACTGGCTAGGCCACTCCAGGACCTTGAAATGCTTCTTACGAAGCCACTCCTTCATTGCCATGGCAGTGTGTTTGGGATCACTGTCATGCTGAAAGACCCAGCCACGTTTCATCTTCAATGCCCTTGCTGATGGAAGGAGGTTTTCACTCAAAATCTCATGATACATGGCCCCATTCATTCTTTCCTTTACATGGATCAGTCGTCCTGGTCCCTTTGCAGAAAAACAGCCCCAAAGCATAATGTTTCCACCCCCAAGCTTCACAATAGGTATGGTGTTCTTTGGATGCAACTCAGCATTCTTTCTCCTCCAAACATGACAAGTTGAGTTTTTACCAAAAAGTTCTATTTTGGTTTCATCTGACCATATGACATTCTCCCAATCCTCTTCTGGATCATCCAAATGCTCTCTAGCAAACTTCAGACGGGCCTGGACATGTACTGGCTTAAGCAGGGGGACATGTCTGGCACTGCAGGATTGGAGTCCCTGGCGGCGTAGTGTGTTACTGATGGTAGCCTTTGTTACTTTGGTCCCAGCTCTCTGCAGGTCATTCCCTAGGTCCCCCTGTGTGGTTCTGGGATTTTTGCTCACCGTTCTTGTGATCATTTTGACCCCACAGGGTGAGATCTTGCGTGGAACCCCAGATCGAGGGAGATTATCAGTGGTCTTGTATGTCTTCCATTTTCTAATAATTGCTCCCACAGTTGATTTCTTCACACCAAGCTGCTTACCTATTGCAGATTCAGTCTTCCCAGCCTGGTGCAGGTCTACAATTTTGTTTCTGGTGTCCTTTGACAGCTCTTTGGTCTTGGCCATAGTGGAGTTTGGAGTGTGACTGACTGAGGTTGTGGACAGGTGTCTTTTATACTGATAATGAGTTCAAACAGGTGCCATTAATACAGGTAATGAGTGGAGGACAGATGAGCCTCTTAAAGAAGTTACAGGTCTGTGAGAGCTTGTTTGTAGGTGACCAAATACTTATTTTACCGAGGAATTTACCAATTAATTCATTAAAAATCCTACAATGTGATTTCCCGGATTATTTCCCCCCATTCTGTCTCTCATAGTTCAAGTGTACCTATGATGAAAATTACAGGCCTCTCTCGTCTTTTTAAGTGGGAGAACTTGCACAATTGGTGGCTGACTAAATACTTTTTTGCCCCACTGTGTGTGTGTGTGTGTGTGTGAGATTATATATCTCTCATCATCTCTAGCTGCTTTATCCTGTTCTACAGGGTCGCAGGCAAGCTGGAGCCTATCCCAGCTGACTACGGGCGAAAGGCGGGGTACACCCTGGACAAGTCGCCAGGTCATCACAGGGCTGACACATAGACACAGACAACCATTCACACTCACACCTATGGTCAATTTAGAGTCACCAGTTAACCTAACCTGCATGTCTTTGGACTGTGGGAGAAACTGGAGCACCCGGAGGAAACCCACGCGGACACGGGGAGAACATGCAAACTCCACACAGAAAGGCCCTCGCCGGCCACGGGGCTCGAACCCGGACCTTCCTGCTGTGAGGCGACAGCGCTAACCACT
This sequence comes from Neoarius graeffei, assembly GCF_027579695.1. NCBI lineage: Eukaryota > Metazoa > Chordata > Actinopteri > Siluriformes > Ariidae > Neoarius > Neoarius graeffei. The sequence continues at coordinate 1,289,912 of NC_083589.1, read as the reverse complement.
ACACCACTGTGCCATTTGCTCCATGTACTGCTGTTTGTACGTTTAAATACAGTGCCCGAAGAAGATCCCCATGTGGGATTGAAAATTTGCTATTGGAAACTAGCTTTTTGTTAGTTTATAGTTAGTGCTGTTCCTGATGCCATTTCATTATTATATATTAGTTTTTCTGATGTAAAAAAAAAAAAACAAGACCACGATAAATAATTTCAAAACTTTTCCCACCTTTAATGTGACCTATAACCTGTACAATTTAATTGACAAACAGAAATCTGTTCGGGGGAAAAACAAACGTACAATAAGTTGGTTGCATAAGTGTGCACACCCTTAAACTCATACTTTGTTGAAGCACCTTTTGATTTAATTACAGCATTCAGACTTTTTGGGTCGGAGTCTATCAGCCTGCCACATCTAGACTTGGCAATGTTTGCCCACTCTTCCTTGCAAAAGTGCTCCAAACCTGTCAGATTGCAAGGGCGTCTCTTGTGCACAGCCCTCTTCAGGTCACCCCACAGATTTTTAATTGGATTTAGGTCTGGGCTCTGGCCGGGCCGTTCCAAACTTTTTTGTGGTCATTGTCGTGCTGAAAGATAAAACTCATCTTCATAATCAGCTTTCTAGCAGACACCTGAAGGTTTTGGGCCAAAATTGACTGGTATTTAGAACCGTTCATAATTCCCTCCACCTTGATTAAAGCCCCTGTTCCAGCTGAAAAACAACCCCAAAACATGATGCTGCCACCACCATGCTTGACTGTGGGTATGGTGTTCTTTCGGTGATGCGCAGTGTTGTTTTTGCTTCAAACATACCTTTTAGAATTGTGGCCAAAAAGTTCAACCTTGATTTCATCAGACCAGAACACATTTTTCTTTGTGCTTTTGGGAGAGTTGATGTACTTTTTTGCACAATTTCACCAGGCCTGGATGTTTTTCTTTGTAAGAAAAGGCTTCCATCTTGCAACCCTACCTCATGGTCCAGACATATGGAGAATACGGGAGATTTTCACGGGGTGTGTACACTTGTTATATCCACTGTATACATACAGTTCTGTGCAAAAGTCTGAGGCACGTGTAAAGAAATGCTGTCGACCAAAAATCACTTCAAAAATAACAAAATGAAATGTTTCAACATTAAAAAAAAAAATACTATAAACAGTAATCAGTAAGCCATTATAAATGAAACAGTCAGTATTTGGTGCGAGACGATCCTTTGCTTTAAAAATATAAATGTAACACCTTTAGTCCTGACTTTGAGATTAAAGAGATCCTCACATTGCTCTAGGTCCGGTAGGAGTTGCACCAGGAAGTGGCTCACAAAAAGGAGTGGGTGTTGGCATTTGAACAGGTAATATTTTAATATAAATGCAAAACAAATAACATCAACAGCTTGGCTGTATTTTTATTTACCAAAATAAGGCGCCACAAAACAAAACAAAAAGTCCACAGAACTCGAGCTCTCCTGCTCGATATTCTGGTCGGTTCAGTTCAAGAAGAAAGATCCAATGTGGGTGTGTGTATGTGTTCAGTGTATCAATGTCCATTCAGTTTATTTGTCCTCAATTCCTATAAACTACTACCCGGGTAGGTGAGGAGTGTGTGTGTCTTATCTGTTCTCAGAGTGAGAGATTCAGATGATCTGGAGTTATCAAGGTCGGTTCTGTAGCTGGCCACACTGCATCTCCAACTCTCTCTCAGAATCGCTGGGCTGGGATCGCCATCTGAATCATTTCCAGGGATGAGAATGGAAAATATTTAAAAAGTCTGAAAAAACCAGGGCGGGGCCCAGGGCCCAGGGGGGCGGGGCCCAGGGGCAAATGATTTTTGGCTATTTTTTATTTATTTTTTTTTTACCCCAAAACCATTAATTTTATCAGCAAAAAGTTGCAATGCATTTGGAAATAAATTCCCCTTCTTGGTAGACTACCAGGTGAAAATGATTAATATGGTACAAGAAACTTCATCTCATCTCATTATCTCTAGCCGCTTTATCCTTCTACAGGGTCGCAGGCAAGCTGGAGCCTATCCCAGCTGACTACGGGCGAAAGGCGGGGTACACCCTGGACAAGTCGCCAGGTCATCACAGGGCTGACACATAGACACAGACAACCATTCACACTCACATTCACACCTACGGTCAATTTAGAGTCACCAGTTAACCTAACCTGCATGTCTTTGGACTGTGGGGGAAACCAGAGCACCCGGAGGAAACCCACGCAGACACGGGGAGAACATGCAAACTCCACACAGAAAGGCCCTCGTCGGCCCTGGGGCTCGAACCCAGGACCTTCTTGCTGTGAGGCGACAGCGCTAACCACTACACCACCGTGCCGCCCGGTACAAGAAACTTGTTTTTAATCAATTCACATTTGATGATTTCAAAAAATCAATGCACCTTTTAATATAAACGAGCTCTACAGTATTATATTTCTACATTTTTGCTATTCATGTCTTTGAATACTCTAATCCTTTACAATGAAGTGCAAACCAGAAAAAAGTTGTCATATAACTCTCTGAAGCTTTCTTCTGATGTTATCATGGTAGCAGGAGCTCTTGCATATTAAGCAGGCAACATTCAACATCACTCATCACTTCCCTTTCAACTGTTGTGTGTACTAACTGGGTTTTATCTGGACAGGATGCTGTGTAATGTAATGCATATACCATATGGTCAATTTGAAGATCGAGATGGTGATTTTGAGTTAAACAACAGGCATTACAAATTGGAATTTTTTTTTAAAATCAAAAACTAAGTTAATCTCGGCCTAAAAAAATGTGGGCAGACACTCCCACACGGCACATCCCAGCAATTCCCCCCCATGAAATGAGCAATAAGTAGGAGAGTTATACACGGTATCATACCTAAAATTTTATCAGAAATATAGATGATACTATGATTCTCCCCAACATGCTACATTAGACAAGCTAACCTCATTTATAAAAAGATACCCACTTATATATGACGTATATTTGATATATATGATGTATATTCATACATTGTTACTTTACGGAAATCTTCAATAAGTTTGGTCTTTTCATGACGGCCTGTTGTAGACCTAAATATAATGCACATGAAATGACACTCCTCACCTCAACATGTCCTTTACAATCATTTAAGCCACCATGGGCAATGCTGAAATCACTGCTGCAAACAGTACATCGCGCGAAACTGTCATTATTTTCTATCCTTATTAGACAGGGAGATTCTTTTGTGTAATCTGAGCTGAAGTGGGTTTTGTACTTTCGTTTTTTGGGGCACGCGCTCTCTCTCTGCTATGCCGGTCGGTCCTCGAGAAAAGGGATAAAAGCCCGCCCACACTGAAAGCTGATTGGCTTATTTTGCTGAGTAACCCAATCAGGATGCTCTTTGTCTGGCATGCGCTACATGAACAGGCACACAGGCAGTGTTGCCACATTGGGTGGTTTTAAGTGCATTTTGGCAGGTTTTGAACATATTTTGGGATGGAAACAGGGTTCTTGCAGGATTCAGTAAGTTAAATTTTAGACCTTTTTTAGACTTAAGACCATTATGAAAAATTTTTTAGACCAACACGAAGCATTACAACCTGCCCTACCCCCGCCCTTCCCAAAAAAAGACAATCGAGTTCAATTCTCAAAACAAAGTCATTTGTATTGGTAAACTGACTATCAGGGATACAAACTGATTGTGTGCTTATTTATGTCATATGGCAACATTAGTACATTATGTCACATAGCAACAGAAGTACAAGACAATAGAGTGATAAAGGGCATTTGTGCAGTAAATGCAGTCTGTAGGGGTTTGTTTTTTTCCCCCTAACTGCAACAGAACTCATTTAAACTTTTGATTAGTGGTGTTCTGGTAATAAAACAGCGTTATTATATAATGCACTGTTGTCAGATGATGACTTTCTTGATTGCTCATGTGAACCCCATGCTGCAAACCACAGCATCGCAGACCTCCACTTGCTGTAGCAACCATTTCAACAGTAAAAATGCATACACATCTTTTAAAACTAATAGTTAAAACATACGTAGTAGTCCCGTAGCACACTTGCTTCCAGTTAAACAGCAAACTCACGCAAGGCGGCAGCGATTTACCAGTGAAATCAAGTCATACCTTGCGAAAGGTATACAAGGGAGACAGCAGGTTTTTAAGCAGTAACGGAGCAAACAGGGGCCATTTGAGACAGAGGTGTAAAATCATTGCAAAATATGAATGCAAAATTAATAAATACTAAATAATAAAGCCAGGAAAGACACACCATTGGGGAGAGAATAATATATTAAAAAAAAAAAAAAAAGAGCATTGTTAGAAAGCTGAATATGCTGACTGGACTCATGCGCTCCATGTCATGGTAACGTTGACGACATGTAATGTGCACGCTAAGATTGTCTACAGTGCAGGGGCTTCAAAGTTTGGGAGAATAGCAGGGTACAAATAATTTACAGCAGGGTGCAAAATGGTAAAATGTCTGCCAGCGGCAGACATAATGCACGCAAAGCGTGCAGGGATATATACGAGAGAGAGAGAGAGAGAGAGAGAGAGAGAGATGCAAGTACGAATTTTTCATGGGGCGGGATGGTTTGGAACAGGTCGTCTAAAATTGGGATATTTACCCGGGATGGGTATTTGAGGCGGGTCGTCTAGCTTAAGCTTGATTAGCGTTGTTACGCATGCCAGTGTTTCCCACAGAAATTTTGGAGACTATGGGGGCAGCCCATGGGGGGGTGGGTTGTTTAAAATTGAGTGATATGTTAAATATTAAGTTATTACTGAAAAACTATTGATTAAAAAAACAAAGACACTGAGAAATGGTCCTATAAACAACTTTACCAATATAAAAGATTACCAGGACTACAAAAATGCAGAAAAATAGGCTTTACTTATCCAAATGCACCTGTTGGTTCAAAAGTTAAAGTGCAGAGAACCTCACAGCACAACATGAAGTTACCTTAAAATATAATATAAATGCCTCAGCTTTTATGGAAGAAAAAAAAAAAAACTCTTAATACTAGTACTGTGTGCAGGCAGTCTCTCCTGAAGACTAAATTAAACAATAATTATAAACTAATAAAATAAATGACTCAGGCTTCATAGAAGAAAAAAAACAATTTGAACAGAATCTCACAGTATGATGCTGAAGCTGCCTAAACAATGGAAAATAAAATACCATTTTGGCAAAAACGTTGGCATCCATTAATTTCTTGTATTAAGTAAAAAAAAAATATATGTTGCCAGATACTGCTGACGTTTTACAGCCCAAAATATGTTCAAAACCCGCCAAAATGCACTTAAAACCAATCTGGCAACACAGGGCAGTAATGGCTGCACTCATGTCGAGGATGTAAACAAAGTTGACGCGGCAACGGACATACATGACATAGTGGATGTAATTTACGTTCACAACTATTTTTGCCGTCAGAAATATTTAATATTAAATTTTGTAAATCGACTGACAATAGCCGGCGGCATAACAAGCCACAGACGGCGATTTGCCGCCGGTGACCGGCTACTTTTGAGACCGCGGACAGTGTGAAAGCTCTCCGCGCTAATGTGAGCGGCTATTTAACCCAGCGTTCCAGCCCAACACAGCTCCTTTTTAGCGATAGTGTGCTTCAGCCTATTGCTCGCAGAACATTCTCATTTTTCATACTTACGGCGGTGCTTGAAAGTTTGTGAACCCTTTAGAATTTTCTATATTTCTGCATAAATATGACCTAAAACATCAGATTTTCACATAAGTCCTAAAAGTAGATAAAGAGAACCCAGTTAAACAAATGAGACAAAAATATTACACTTGGTCATTTATTTATTGAAGAAAATGATCCAAGATTACATATCTGTGAGTGGCAAAAGTATGTGAACCTCTTTACTCACTATTATTCGATGCGCTATCCACACTCTTCATCGCACTGCCAACACAACCGCTAACCTCCTCTGACTGCCACAGACTGCATAAACTCGGCGGGAACTTAGAAGGTAGAACTACGGTAGGCGTAGTGGACAAACTGGACCATTGCATACTTGCCGCGATCATCGGTGATTGAAGTTTTTTCGCAGGCAGACAACAACGCAACCGGCACATTTTTTATTAATGTTTTGCAGGCACTTCTCGGAACGGACTGAGCGGATGTAAGAATTTTAGACTTGGATAAATAAAATTTTAGACCTGGGATGAAAATGTGTGTTTTTTTAGACATTTTAAGGCCTAAAATTTAAATTTCTGAATTTTAGACTTTTTAGACCCCGCGGGAACCCTGTGGAAAACGTCAGCAATATCTGGCAACACTGCACACAGTCTCCCTCGCGCACGCACATTCTAAGATGCGTGATGCAGACCTTAAATGTTGCGCGCGCACGCTCTTGCTCGCTTCTATCAATATGTAGGAGACTCCCGGAAGTTCTGGGAGACTTGGGATGTCTGCGTTATAAGGTGACCACAGATCGTTAATCATACCCCCCCAAAAAAATTTCTCAATGGATTTACATCGATCTCAAAAATGATCATTTTGGTCTGAAAAAGTCGGAAATCCGCCGATCGGCGGAAAATTCTCATCCCTGCATTTCTCTCTATTTCTTGGAGAGTAGATCAGACTAACAAAAAAAATAAATAAATAAATCTACACAGAAGGTGCACAGTTGTAAGGAACTTCATCTGATTCTGTCTCAGCTTCTTATCAGTTTCTTATGATTTTCTTATGAGATCTCATCATTTTCTCAGTTCAAAGCATGAAATATATCTCCAAAAATCAAGGAAATACAGAAACACAATAAATTATTATGAATTAAAACTTAGTTTTAACCATAAATGTACTCAATTATTCATGAATTATCACAACAAAAATATTATTTAACAGACACATAATGTATGCATGCTTTTTAACCTCTATCAAATTTTAACTAATTTAATTCACCTTTTTAATACTTAACTCTAACAGATGAATTACAGTTTTATACACTAAAATGCAATTTCTTAATCAAAAATGAAATGTACAGCACCTTAACTGGTCCTGTTACCCATTGCAGTGGCTAACAACACAAAATGAGCAGCTCAAATGGCATAAAAATAAATAAACTGCATCTTCCCAATGCAAAATGCATGCAACTTAGTTTTAGCTTAGCGATTAGCATAAACAATAGAGAAATTAGCATTTTGGCCTAGCGTTTAGCATATCGCGGTCGCTATTAGCATTAATTAGCGATATTTTTTTCAAACAAACTGCGGTATAAAGAGCACAAAAGTCACAGAAAAAAAACACTGGAAAGCATCTTATGGCATATTTTAAAGGCGTCACGCAGTGGCGATAAAAGTCGCATTATTCTGCACCAGAATGCTTTCGAGATTCGAAATAAATTGACCGTCGATTTTTCAAAAGCTTCCCGCGGTTGTAATCGGTGCTTATTTGATCATGCCCATCACTTGAAATTTTCCACGTTCGCAGCGCCCCCTCTCGGTCAATGGAACAGCTGCGTGACGTCATACCAGTAACCACTCGGTGCAGTTGCAATGGCGGACACACCAGAAAATAGGAGCGATGCTGAGGAAATTAGCTTTGATTTTACCGATACAGAAGAAGAAAATGGCCCACAAGTAGAGATTTTGACAGCTGAATGTCCTGGTGGTATCCAGCCTTACAGATTTGAACCTGAGCGCTCATCTTCAGAAGAAAATGAGGACAGTTCTGACAACGACAGAAACGAAGACGAGAATGAAGAAGACCGGCGACTTGAAGACTTGTTTTGGTTGGTTTCTCTGACTAAATCACTACTTGTGTGTATTTTTAAAGACCATTTTCACTTGAATTAGAATGCTGTGTGATTAATCTATGATTATGTGTAATACTGATAGCTGTAGGGAGTGAAAGTATAGCTAGAAAGATTGAATTCTAGCAACTTGACAGCTTGCGATCTCGTGAAATGCAGTGGGCCTTCTGATACAGTAGACCCCTTGATATTCCAGTTTTCATCATTTTCCTTTTATTGCGGTTGATTTTAACTTGATATTCAGTATGTTATAGGCTGGGAGTATTGAGCTTTGTATTGTATTGTTTAGTAAAACGTACAATCGTCAGTAATAAGTGATAATTATTAGTTAAAGGCAGCTCTGTGGCATAAATCTTTCAATTAATCTTCTGTCATCCATTTGCTAAAATTATGTGCCACGTGTTATCAAGACAACACTTCATGTGACAAAGAAAGATATGACAAATACATAAATGTATGAAAATCATTTTGTACAATTAATGATTGATACATAGAAACACTTAAAACATGTGTGTGGCAGCAGGGGCGTGGTCAAGCGCCGGTCTGTGACAGGAGGGCGGAGCCAGGGAAGGTGAGTGGCAGAATCATTACACCTGACGGTAATTAACCTGTGTTTTGTGTGTTTTCCCAGTAACCGCGCCCTATTTAAGGAGGCAGAGGGAGAGCAGAGAAGAGCTCATCCCGGGACAAGAACACAGTGTGTGTGTTTTGCTATCAGATTAAAACTGGCGGTTATACTGAAAAGTCTGGCAATAAAAAGCCTATTTGCATCTGAAGCATTGTCCTGCCGTCCTCTGTGCTCCACCCACACTTCAGAGAGCTCTACAGTGGTGCCAAAACCCGGGACAAGGTGGAGCACCAACCTTGCAGCCCCATGGAATCCTCCCCGTTCGCGGACCTGGTCCACGCCCTCGCCACGGCTCAGCAAAGCCAGCACCAGGCGCTCGTCACGCTCCGAAAGGAGCAAGAGCGGCGCTTCGAAGCCCTGGTGCTGGCCCAGCAGGAAGATCGCGAGGCGTTCCGGCATCTCCTCGCGTCGGCGGGGTCCACCAGCTCCCCGGCCGCGGGCCCGTCTCCCCTCACCGTGACCAAGATGGGCCCGCAGGACGACCCCGAGGCGTTTCTCACATTGTTCGAGCAGGTCGCCGAAGCCTCGGGGTGGCCAGTGAAGCGGCGCGCCTCCTCCCCCTCCTGACGGGAAAGGCGCAGCTGGTCTATAACTCCCCGCCGGCTGGCCTACGCGGACCTTCGCCGGGCCGTCCTCCAGCGCACGGAAGCGCTGGCGCTGTTGTTCTGGCATGCGCCCCACGTGCTGGAGGACGGCCCGGCGAAGGTTCGCGTAGGCCGGCAGGGAGTTATAACGCGGCCAGCTGCGCCTCTCCCATCAGGAGGGGGAGGAGGCGCGCCGCTTCACTGGCCACCCCGAGGCTTCGGCGACCTGCTCGAACAATGTGAGAAACGCCTCGGGGTCGTCCTGCGGGCCCATCTTGGTCACGGTGAGGGGAGACGGGCCCGCGGCCGGGGCGCTGGTGGACCCCGCCGACGCGAGGAGATGCCGGAACGCCTCGCGATCTTCCTGCTGGGCCAGCACCAGGGCTTCGAAGCGCCGCTCTTGCTCCTTTCGGAGCGTGACGAGCGCCTGGTGCTGGCTTTGCTGAGCCGTGGCGAGGGCGTGGACCAGGTCCGCGAACGGGGAGGATTCCATGGGGCTGCAAGGTTGGTGCTCCACCTTGTCCCGGGTTTTGGCACCACTGTAGAGCTCTCTGAAGTGTGGGTGGAGCACAGAGGACGGCAGGACAACGCTTCAGATGCAAATAGGCTTTTTATTGCCAGACTTTTCAGTATAACCGCCAGTTTTAATCTGATAGCAAAACACACACACACACACACACTGTGTTCTTGTCCCGGGATGAGCTCTTCTCTGCTCTCCCTCTGCCTCCTTAAATAGGGCACGGTTACTGGGAAAACACACAAAACACAGGTTAATTACCGTCAGGTGTAATGATTCTGCCACTCACCTTCCCTGGCTCCGCCCTCCTGTCACAGACCGGCGCTTGACCACGCCCCCGCTGCCACAATGTGTTTTTAAAAAAATAATTTCTCTATCAATACCTAGCCATGACCTTGAAATCAGATCCATTGATAACAGTCACAAATAGTGTTCAGTGTTCGTTGTTACAGCCAAACACAATACACCGATTAGGCATTTTGTATCACAGAATATTAATACATCATTTCATAGTGTTTTGAGTGTTCAAAACTATCCACAAACTGAATAAATCCACAAAATCCGCAATGTAAACAACTCTGGTAAACGCACGCTATAGAGAAAACATGGCGACAGGCCAGCATCACCCAAGGGAGGTTACTGGTATGACGTCACACATAAGTTGACCTAGTTAACGGCTGGCTGCCTAAATTTGGCTGTGCGCGTCAACTTTAAAATGCTTGTAGCGGGCGCATCGTGACACTGAGATCGCGGGAAACCGAGGGGCTTGAATAACCCACCAAACCCGACATTTTGACACATGATATAGCCTGATTGCTGAAGTTACCGCACGACGCCTTTAAGCCCCACAGACCAACTTACCCCAAGTTAATAGCGCAATAAATGCATGTTTTCCTTGTGAGCGGCATCGAATGAGCGGCTACTGTGTGCTAACTCCCCGGAGTCTCAAGCATTTCCTCTCACAAAGGGCTTTTTCTCCTCGGCTCACAGCTTATCAGGATCAAACCTGGATTCGCCTGTGACCACCGGCTCTGCCTGCGGACTTCTCTGCCTTTATCCGCGGCTGCCTCACACACTCTGCCTCGGGCTTTCTTTGTTTCCTGCTCCGACTCTCTCGGTCCGGTCTGCTCTGCTGCTGTCTGCCTCGGGTCTGAGAGAAAAACGGCATCTGCTCGCAGGTGCGCACTTCACGCGATACCTGAGCTCGGCTCACGGGGAAAACAACACTAGCGGGGGGACACTGCCCCCTACTGGAGGCTTACTGTAACTGCCTCAATCACACAGAGAGCATGAGGGAGCTGATTTTTCATGCTGCTTCCATAAACATCCGGCTCCGGGCCAGTGAGGTCAGTTTGATGCGGAAATGAGCTGCAGGTTTTACTGAGCATCTTACAGAACCAGCCACAGTTCTTCTGCACACTTTGACTGTCACACTCACTTCTTCATTTTACACCCAAACCCAGCAGCCTTCATTATGGTTTCTTTTTCCATCTGATAAGTGCTCTCTTATGGAATACGCTGCTCGAGTACCAACATTTTTTTTCTGTAACGTTTAATTTTGTGCTGGAAAAAAACGAACTTTGGACTCTAAAATGTTTGTGAATCTATAACAAAGTTTGTATGAATAATAATAATAATAATAATAATAATAATAATGTGCCAAAGACTTTTGCACAGTATTGTATGTACAGCGCGGAGGGAGGGGGGTAATAAAAAAAAAAAAAAAACCTCAGGATTTCTGAGATTAAAGTAAAAAAAAAAGACTACTTCAATGTACGACTTTAATCTCAGAAATTCTGAGGGTTTTTTCTTTGAGTGTTGGCTAAAATCTTTGAGTTTCTAGTCAGTGATCAGTTGAAAGAGTTTTTAACTTGCAACAATATTCTTATCCCTTTCCAATCAGGCTTCAGGAAGAGACACAGCACCATCACAGCAGCCATCAAACTGATTGATGATATTGTCAGTGCTATTGATTGTAAAAACTCATGTACAGAGCTGTTTGTCGATCTTTCTAAGGCCTTTGATACAGTAGACCCTGACATTTTGTTCCAATGCTGGTACACTTCTTGTGCACCCAGTGTAGACAACCATTACAGAAGATGGAGTTGCAGCCTTCGCCTTTCCTGCAGACAGCACATTGACCAGAGTCCGTTAAGGTGTTAAGGTTTGGACCAGATATCAACACTTTGGTTTTGGCCCTATTCACTCTCAGTCCTTTAGACTCCAGGCTGTTCTTCCACAGCAGGATCTTCTCCTTGAGCTCCTTTAGTCACATTCACACACATCACATTATCTCTAGCCGCTTTATCCTTCTACAGGGTCGCAGGCAAGCTGGAGCCTATCCCAGCTGACTATGGGCGAAAGGCGGGGTACACCCTGGACAAGTCGCCAGATCATCACAGGGCTGACACATAGACACAGACAACCATTCACACTCACATTCACACCTACGGTCAATTTAGAGTCACCAGCATGTCACCTGCATGTCTTTGGACTGTGGGGGAAACCGGAGCACCCGGAGGAAACCCACGCGGACACGGGGAGAACATGCAAACTCCACACAGAAAGGCCCTCGCCGGCCCCGGGGCTCGAACCCAGGACCTTCTTGCTGTGAGGCGACAGCGCTAACCACTACACCACCGTGCCGCCGAGCTCCTTTAGTGTCTCAGCTAAATCTTTCTTTTAATTCCTATGTTGCTCACTTGGTAAAGCAGCTTAAAGTAAAGCTGGGTTTCTATTTTAGAAATAAGGCTTGTTTTAAATTAAAAGCCAGAAAAGAACTTGTTGCAGCCACTTTTTGATCTGTTTTAGATTATGGTGACATTCTGTATACATGTGCTGCAAAGACTGTGTTGCGCTCACTGGACTCAGTTTATCATTCAGCGCTACACTTTGTAACTAAGGCTGGGTTTCCACTCACCACTGCAGTTCATACAGTTTATCGGGTCGGACTCCACCGTCAATACGGAGACAGCTTCATTGGCTCATTTTCATTTATAAAGCAGCTGTTGATTTGTTCCCATCTTTTTTCTTTCACAGACAACTAACAATAGTTATAACCTCAGATCTAACAATATCATCCTTTTTAATCTACCGACTGTGAAATCCGAATGTGGTAAAACAGCTTTTCGGTTCAATGCCCCTTCGTCATGGAATGCACTTCAGAAACAGTTAAAATTTGATGTACTCATTTCCCGTTCTGATTTTAAACTTTGTGTTGCGAACACTCTGAATGATCACTGTGAATGCTTTTAGATTGTCGTGGTTATATTTTCATTATTTTGTTCACTTCCTTATTTCCTTTTGATGTTGTATTGTGGGGTTTTTTTTATGTTTGTATGTTTTATATTCTAGCTCGGTGCTGCCCTTTCTTGGCCAGGGCTCAGTTGGAAAAGAGACTTCTGTCTCATTGTGATTTATCCTGGTTTATAATACATAGGGCCAAATTACTCAATTCTGATTGGTCAATCAAGGAGGGCTTTTTTTCCTTAACACAGGGCCGTATTTCTGAAATGCTATTGGCCAGTTCGTTGCTTGGTTACAGTTACAAAAATGAGCAAATTTTGTCAACAAAATGGCTGACTCTGCAATGCCGCGTTTCTCTATATTTGACGGAGAAATGATAAACCAATTGAAAGCTGCAAGCGGAAATGAAAATACCAAAAAAAGTCTGAATTTCTGGCTTTCCATGTTTATGAAACGGGCCACAGAAAGACAAATAAACGACTCTCTAGTGGCGTATGAATGCTGTGAGTTAGACAAGGTGCTGTCACAGTTTTATGCAGAAGTGAGGAAAGAAAACGGGGAAAACTACGAGCCAGACTCTCTTAAAGCAATGCAGGCAGCACTGGATCGGCATCGGAGACGAGAGAAATATCTGGGATCAGTCCTGAAAGATGTTAAAATCCTGTCCAAAATCCTCGTGTCGTGTCGTCGTGTCATGGTGAAAGACGCTTTAGAAACTGATTCAAACGTACAAGATAGTCTCATGCCCTGATTGGTTCAAAAAGCGTGAATGAGAAATGTTGTGAACTTGAACGGCTTCCCAAGTATGAATTTGGCCCGATATATTATAAACAAGTAATCGTACGGGGCCCACTAAAATTAAGGAGCAATTTCACTCATGATTTCAAACTTTTCAAAACTTCGAAATCACTCATGAAATTAATCCTTGATTTTACTCGGCCCCGTACGATTACGGATACTAAATAAAGGATAAATACAATAAAAATATGAAGTTATTCCTGTGGAAATGTTTCTCCAGTCAGGCCACACTCACTGTCAGATGGATAAACACTTCTGCCAAATACCATAAATATAAATTTCAACCAAATGGCATGTGATGTTATTTTCACTTACAGTGTCAGCAGATTTAGAGTCTTTTTTTTTTATTTTGTTAAAATTTCATGGAATAAAGATTCTGACTCCGAAATCGCGTCAGGAACACTGAGACTTTTATTCTCTCTCTGTGTGTGTGTGGACTCTTATCATCGCACACTTCACACTCCTCCCGCTGATGCGACTCTCCGGCTGCGCTTCATGGCAGCTTCACACTGTAATCCGGATCAGTTATTAAACCCAGGCTTGTTTCTCTGGAAACTGATCCGGATTCCCTCTGTGGGGACTATGTTTAAGAGGACGGCTTCCGGGTTCCCTCTGTGGGGACTATGTTTAAGAGGATGGCTGAATTCGGTCCGGATTCTGGAGGCCGTGTGAAGGTCTGAGGAGAAGCCGTTAGCTTAGCACAGCGGACACAATGCTAACAATAGCTTCAGCTCAACAGCTCGTGCGGCTCAGTTTCTGGCCCGTAGCCAGGGGGGATCGGAGGGTTCGTTCGATCCCCCCCGGACACACACGCCCCTCAAGATTTATTCATTTGTTCATGTCCGATGAATATACATTGATTCACATTTAAATTTACAATATCAAATCCAGACTAATCAAAAAAGTAGACTAAGTGAGGACGAGTTAGAAAAACGGGTTCATTTCTCCTATCCCAGATAGCAAAAGGGTGTTGATTCGACGGGGAATCATCGGCATGTTCTTTGACCATACGCCGTCGAATCATCGTGGATCACCGGCGTTGATTCAACACCGCTTCGCTCATACGAGTTTGCGTTGAAACGACGTTGAAAAGTGGCTGGTGGTCGACAGAGAATAGACCCCCTTTCACCCTTTATTCAACTACGGATTTCGGTCGATTTATAGTTGAATTTTCGGCGATGATTCATCCAACTTTACTTCCTGTTTTATGTACAACAGGAAGGCTACAAATTAAGCAAAACAGGCTAAATTAAACTAGCTAACAATAAAGCATCGGGGCTCTTGCCTAGGATGAACACACACATGCATACTTCAACCATGAAAGTGAAACTTAATTTATATCAATGTGCGTAGGCTACGTCCTGTTTTATGTACAACAGGATATAAAAATGCATGCAACAATGCACCTCTCCTAATGTTTGTCAAGCTATCTAATGAGGCATAACTTTTAACATTTATAAGGAACAGAACACACTTGAACAAGTTCTTAGAAACATTTTATGATTTATTTATAATTGTGGCCTATTCCTCCTGCGGCGCAGACACCTGTACATGGAAACAGAAAAACATAACCAAAATTAATTTGATGCAGCATTGATAAAGAAAGTCAGCAGTAGGCTATGGGTTGATGGGTTTGACCCATATGATAAGACTCGGGGCAAGGGAGAATGGATTTTTTTATTTCATAATTTATTTTTAATTTAATACTTATCTGTTTTTATTTATATATATTTGAATTATTTGGACATGGGGAAAAACTATATTTAAAATCCAAAGAGGGATGGAGGGAGGAAAATTAAAACAAAAGAAAGAAATGAAATATAGGAGTAGAGTATATTTGATAAAATTAAGGATGTTTTTATTCAGTAAACATTTAAAAAAATGTTCTACAACCCTCTAGCCTAGTGACTTACCAGTAACAAAATAGACTTGAAGTATTCAGATCCTCTCTCTGTCTCCCGGCAGAAAGCTCCTTGGTTTGCTCCCCTTGTGTCTCAATCACAGCTGGTATTCTGTAGAAAGACTTCTTTTCACCTTTCCCATCAGCTTTGTTAGAACCCTAACACAGCACAAAAGTTTACCATTGTAGGTTTTTGATGAACCAAGTGCCTTGTGGGTTCACATACCGCGCGCTGCCGTTATTTCCCCCTAATCACGAGTTTGTTGGTCTTCCAATATGGCGCAGGGTTTGTTTACTTCCTGTTTCGGGTGACGTCAGTGAAAGGGGTCTAATGGGGGCATTACCGCCACCCACTGGATTGGGGTGTAAAGCAGTCTAAACAAAACGTGTAAACATACACTACTTAAAAGAAAACATACTTAAGTAAAAGTACACTCTTTAAAAATTACTTGAAAAAGTATAAGTACACAAAAAAGCTACTCAAGTACAGTAACGCGAGTAATGTAATTTGTTACTTTCCACCTCTGCGGTTCACTTCTCAATGTTTTTATCGTACCTTCTGCTCTTCCTCTCCTCTGTCTTATTTCATTTTCATCTTTCAACATTTTATATTCACAATCATAATTAACAAACACGGGCAGGTGGTCGCTGATATCATTTATTAGTAATCCTCCAATTATGTTGTCTTCCAAGTTGTTAGTAAATATATTATCTATAATTGTTGCTGATTGAGATGTTATTCTACTGGGTTTAGTGATGATCGGATAAAAGCTCATACTATACATTGCAGCAATAAATTCATCAATCAAGGCTAATTTATTAGGATTTAATAGATCTATATTGAAATCACCACAAATGAAAGTGACCTTCTGCTCAGTGTTTATGAACATACGTTCCATCACTTCTTTGAATTGTTCTATCCTGGAGCTGGGAGCTCTGCAAACACAGCTGGCAATAATATTTTTGTTGTTCTTCATGAAAATCTCTATAGAAATACATTCACATATATCATCAATAGCAGCAGTCATACTGTTAATAATCTTATATTTCAATCTTCTGTCTACATACAGAGATGCCCCCCCCCTCCCATTTTGTTAGCTCTATTAGTGTAATTTAATTCATACCCTTCTCGTTCAAAATCACCCTTTTTCCCCACGCTGAGCCAGGTTTCAGAGATGGCTATCACACTAAGGCTGTAGTGAACTGACCCAGGTGATCTTTTATATTTTGAAAGTTTGCGTATAAACTAATGCTATTAAAGTGAAGGATCGATACTCCATGTTTTATATTGAATTTGTTATTAAACTGATCTTCAGTATCGTAACAGCAATTTCTAATCACATTATTTAACAGATTACTTTCTGGGCCTATATCTGATTCTATGTCCTGCATATTGACTAAAGAGTTTCTGACAACTATATATAAAACACACAACTTCTATATATTTTACACTCCAAAAACAAAAATGGGCGTTTTCCGTCAAAAATAGTGCAAAACTGGGGCGGGAAACAACATGATCCCTGATATCCAAACCATACAGAGTAACTATTCATTTTGGAAAAGCAAAATTCCACAGTCCAACAGAAACATATAAGGAGAGAAGAGTGATTAAAACTCTCCATATGAAAAAAAGCACTAAAAATGCCTTTTATCATTTCTAAAAAGAAAAAAAGTTAATCCTACTACAGATAAATGGTGTCATTAATGCTTGTCCAGTTCCTCCAAGCTTCTGACAACCAAAACTTTAGCCTGCTCTGGGGAACCCTTTAGTTTAATAAAGATTTTGCAGTTTGTAGACTGTATTTGCTTCTGCCTTCATAGTGAGTGGGCTTTTCGAGCAATATCTGCATTCTTTTTAGTCAAATGTTCATTCAAATATACATTGGTTCCTTTCAGCATTCAGCCTTGTTTTAGCAACTCCTTTTTGAACTTTATGTTGACAAACCGTACAATCACAGCTGGTTTGTCTGTATTTGTTCTCTGAGGAAGGAGATGGCATGCCTCGATGTTGTTGATGTCTAGCTTAATTCGGTGTGAATGGAAGAAAGTGGACACCTGTTCCTCCACTGAAATGGCTTCCATCTCAGTGAGTTCTTCTCCGTCTTGCCGCTTTACTGCGTGGGCATACGACCGGGGTTTAATCTCCAGCCTGGAGACTATGACATCGTTTATCCTTGAATATTGTTCAGGATTTTCAACCCAGTTTTCCAGCAGCATGATCTTCTGGTCCTTCTCAACATTTTGGATCCTGAGGGATTTCACCTCCTCTACCAGATCCATTATTATTTTCTGCTTCTTGTGGACAGCAGAAACCTCTTCCGTAAGGAAATCGAGCGATTTTTTAAAATCCTCGATCTCATCCATTAAGTTCTTTTTTTGGCGGCATTTCTTGAATTTCTTTTCTTTTTCGCGTTAGGGCGTGGAATGGCAGCGACTTCTCTATCTAGCTTTCCTCCTCAGTTGATTCTCCACAGAGAGTTAGCTTTGCTAACACTGCTAGTAGGGTTGGGCGGTATCCAAATTTTGATACCTTTAAACCGTCTCTGTGTTTTCCCGGGGTATACGGTATTACCGAGAAAAAAATAATATTTTGTTTCGGCCTACTGTGTAACGTGCGCCTATGCCTCAAATGTACTATTTAAAAGCAGCATAGCGAATTGTGTGCATTGTGGTATGGATTAAGCAGCAAAGCGAATTTTGTGCATTGATGAATGGATTAAGAGATATTTCAAAGCATCACGCAACTCTTCCTTCATCTTGAAAATAGCATTCAACTGTCGTTTACACATGTCTGCGTTAAAACGCCATTTGCAGCACTATTTCACCTACTCCATCAAAAAAAGTACACGATGAGCAGGATCATACCCTTTCAAGCATGGGAAATAAAAAAAAAGAAAAAGAATCAACCAACACCCAAGTCCGTTTAGACTGCGCGATAAACCATATTCTTCAGCGCAAATGAGGCGAACCTAATTCAAATGCGTGATAGCTGCACAAGGCAAAATCATATGGGCCCACGTCATGCCATGGCGGGGAAATTAATAATCAAATGGCCTTACCTTGCTTAAAACGTTGTCCTGATCACATAACTCCTTACAGTTATTCCACTTAAATCCATACGGTTTAACACACCCAACAAAGATAGCAAGCGCATTGCTAATTCCCACCAGAAACCGAACAGTTTACGCTACGATGTTTTCTTCCGTTTCTTCAGTAGATGACATTTCAAACGTTTATTACCCACATCCCAAATGTCATACGTTATATTATTTTACCTTGTTGTTACTCATGTAACCTACTCAAAACACAACTCATTGGAGAGATCTCGTGGAAGTGGAGTACCCCAGGCTATGGTGTGCCTTAGGGGACATATTAGATTTTTTTCGATTTTGCGCGGTCATTTACATTATTGCTGGCTCTTCCTTTTCGTTTGAAACCAAAATGCTGCCACACTGCCGATGTTGTATTTTTTTTTTGCCACTAACTCGTTATCTTGACTTGCCATCTTTCAACCGCGGTCTCAGTCTCTTTTTTTTTTTTTTTTAGATAGGACAGTATAGAGAGACAGGAAATGAGCAGGAGAGAGAGAGACGGGATCGGGAAATAACCTCGGGTCGGAATCGAACCCGGGTCCCTGGATTTATGGTACGGTGCCTTAGCCATCTGAGCCATGACACCCCCGGTCTCAGTCTCTTGCGAAGCTTTCTGTCAGACTCCAAAATGTCACGCAGGGTTGCCATGGTAACGACATAAACAACCCTGCACGCGATGAAAACTTCTTTAGGAAATTGATAGAATTAGTGAAAATACGATCACACAGTTATTCGGGATGATCTTCAATTTATTATTTTATATTATGACCTCATGTACTCCGTATTTATTTAGATATTATATATTTTTTTAAAATGACGGTAATGAGACCGATACCGTTGGTACTTTTGGATACCTCGGGATACCTTCTTACCGTAATACCGCCCAACCCTAACTGCTAGCACTGAGCAGCTCTGACTCTGGAGCAGCATCACTCCACACAACTCCAGCACAGAGCTTCTCCTCAGGAAAACGCCGCTCTGCCTCCACTCAGCTGCGCGATGCTCCGATGTTGGCGAGGTTATTTTTCTCAGTGTTTTCATGAATCGTCTATCTTTTGTTTTCAAAAGCACACTAGTTTATAGGAATAAAAAGAATAATATACATGTGAGTTTGGAGAAATGTATCTTCTCATGATGAAATTGAAACACATCAAAGTCCATCATCTGCTGCAGGTTTGTTTTCATTTGAATGGAAGCGCCGCTATTAGGGAGGATGGAGCTCATTTTATATTATAAAGCATTCATTCATATTCTCTCAGAGCACAGCTGGAAGCCATGGCGACTCCCCAAAGTATTCCCACCTCAGGCCTGTAGATGGCAGTAGAGTACTAAGATTGCAATCTGCCACTAAACTCAGCAGAAGACGACACACCCCTTCACACTCGTGAGACTGTTTCATTTAGGAAGGAGTCTTGCCTCTGAAGGACGCGTCCTACCAAAGCAACATCCTTCACCTTGAGAAGCTCTGAGTTTGACCTGTGGAGGAACTCTCTGAGCTCAGACAGGAAGTGACGTTTCCACACTTCTCCCAACGGAGGAAAACAGTTGAGGTGGAATTTTGTGCATTGAGATGAAGATAACAGGGATGAGAATTTTCCGCAGATCCGCGGAATTCCGAGTTTTTACTGCTGAAAATGTCATTTTTGTGAAACGTGTAAATCCGTTGAGAAAATTTCGGGGGTTCGGTGTGTGTGTGTATGGTTAACGATCTGTGGTCACCTTATAACGCAGACATCCCGAGTCTCCCGGAAGTTCCGGGAGTCTCCCGCATATTGATAGCGGCTTCCTGATGCCCGCACATTGGAGAATATCTCCCGCAATCTACAGCAAGCGCGTGCACACGAAACATTGTCTACCTCGCGCATCTTAGAATGTGCACATATGACGGAGCGCGAGAGAGAGACTGCCTGGGTGCCTGTTCATGTAGCGCATGCTAGACAAAGAGCATCCTGATTGGGTTACTCAGCAAAATAAGCCAATCAGCTTTCAGTGTGGGCGGGCTTTTATCCCTTTTCTCGAGGACCGAAGTTTTCAGTTGAGTCAGTGCAGCCTACAGGATCGCCATGGCAGAGAGCGCGCGCGCCCCAAAAAACCAAAGTACAAAACCCACTTCACCTCAGATTACACAAAAGAATCTCCCTGTCTAATCATCTCCCTGTCTAATATATATCCCTGTCTAATAATCTCCCTGTCTAATATATATCCCTGTCTAATATATATCCCTGTCTAATATATATCCCTGTCTAATAAGGGTCAACAATAATGACAGTTTCGCGCGATGTACTGTTTGCAGCAGTGATTTCAGCATTGCCCATGGTGGCTTAAATGATTGTAAAGGACATGTTGAGGTGAGGAGTGTCATTTCATGTGCATTATATTTAGGTCTACAACAGGCTGTCATGAAAAGACCAAACTTATTGAAGATTTCCGTAAAGTAACAATGTACAGTGGCATGCAAAAGTTTGGGCACCCTTAGTGAAAATGTCTGTTACTGTGAATAGTTAAGTGAGCAGAAGATGAACCGATCACCAAAAGGCATAAAGGTAAAGATGACACATTTCTTTTTAGCGTTTTCTGCAAGATTTGTGTATTATTTTTGTTTTGTACAATTGGAGAGTGAAAAAAGAAAAGGAACACCATGTGAAAATTTGGGCACCCCAATACATTTGAGTTCTCAGGTAACTTTTACCAAGGTTCCAGACTTTAATTAGCTTATTGAGCTGTGGCTTGTTCAAATTCCTTCATTAGGAAAGGTCAGATGATGCAGATTTCAAAGCTGTATAAATTTTCTGACTCCTCAAACTTGTCCCTAAAATCAACAGCCATGGGCTCCTCTAAGCAACTCCCTTGCATTCTGAATAATAAAATAATTGATGCTCACAAAGCAGGAGAAGGCTACAAGAACATAGTAAAGTGTTTTCAGGGAGCTGTTTCCTCAGATTGTAATGTTATTAAGAAATGGCAGTTAACAGAAACAGTGGAGATCAACGTGAGGTCTGGAAGATGAAGAAAACTTTCTGAAAGAACTGCTCATTGGCTTGCTAGAAAGGCAAATAAAAACCCCTGTTTGACTGCAAAAGACCTTCAGAAAGATTGAGCAGACCCTGGAGTGGTGGTGCACTGTTCTATTATGCAGCAACACCTGAACAAATATGACCTTCATGGAAGAGTCATCAGAAGAAAACTGTTCCTGCATCCTAGCCACAAAATTCAGTGTCTGAAGTTTGCAAATGAACATCTAAATAAGCCTGATGCATTTTGGAAACAAGTCCTGTGGACTGATGAAATCAAAATAGAACTTTTTGGCCACAATGTGCAAAGGTATGTTTGGAGAAAAAAGGACGTCAAATTCCAAGAAAAGAACACCTCTCCAACTCTGAAGCATGGGTGTGGATCGATCATGCTTTGGGGTTGTGTTGCAGCCAGAAGCACAGGGCACATTTCATTGGTTGAGGGAAGCATGGATTCAAATAAATACCAGCAAATTATGGAAGCAAACATCACACCATCTGTAAAAAAGTCGAAGTTAAAAAGAGGATGGGTCCTACAATAAGACGATGATCCAAAACACACCTCAAAATCTACAATGGACTACCTCAAGAGGCACAAGCTGAAGGTTTTGCCATGGCCCTCACAGTCCTCTGACCTAAACATCATTGAAAATCTGTGGATAGATCTCAAAAGAGTAGTGCATGCAAGACAGCCCAAAAAACTTGTAGAACTGGAAGCTTTTTGCAAGGACGAATGTGTGAAAATCCCCCAGGTAAGAACTGAAAGATTGTTAGCTGGCTACAAAAAGTGTTTACAAGCTGTGATACTTGCCAAAGGGGGTGTTACTAGGTACTAACCATGCAGGGTGCCCAAACTTTTGCTTCGGGCCCTCTTCCTTTTTTGTCATTTTGAAAATGTAAAAGATGAAAATAAAAATTGTTTTTGCTTAAAATATAAAGGGAATGAGTCATCTTTAACTTTATGCCTTTTGGAGATCATTTTATCTTCAACTTGCTTAACTGTTCACAGTACCAGCAATTTTGACCAGGGGTGCCCAAACTTTTGCATACCACTGTATGAATATACATCATATATATCACATATTTAACAAATACACGTCATATATAAGTGTGTATCTTTTATAAATGGGGTTAGTTTATCTAATGTAGCATGTTGGGGAGAATCATAGTATCATATCTATATTTCTGATAAAATTTTAGGTATGATACCATGTATAACTCTCCTACTTATTGCTCATTTCATAGGGGGACAGGGGGAATTGCTGGCATGTGCCGCGCGGGAGCGTCTGCCCAAATTTTTTAGGCCGAGATGAACTTATAGTTTTTGATTTAAAAAAATTTTCCAGTATGTAATGCCCATTGTACACGCCTGTTCTTTAACTCAAAATCACCATCTCGATCTTCAAATTGACCGTATGGTATATGTATTACATTACACAACATCCTGTCCAGATAAAACCTCGTTAGTACACACAGCAGTTGAAAGGGAAGTGATAAGTGATATTGAATGTTGCCTGCTTAATATGCAAGACCTCCTGCTACCATGATAACGTCAGAAGAAAGCTTCAGAGAATTATATGATAGAACTTTTTTTCTGGTTTGCACTTCATTTTAAAGGATTAGAGTATTCAAAGACATGAATAGCTAAAATGCAGAAATATAATACTGTAGAGCTCGTTTATATTACAGGCCCGTAGCCAGCATTGTGGGGGGGGGGGGGGGCGGCGGCTTTTTTCCCCAAAAGTGGACTTCATCTGGCCCCCTACTCCCGTACCCCCCAAATACACGAGCACACTTCAAATCTTCTAATTTAGACATTTTTTTATTCGTTATAAGTTCTCTGTTGTCTAACTTATTATTGTTATCTTCCTACAACTGTGCTGTGACTTCATTGTCTGTCTCTGTTGCTCACCTCAGTTGTCTGTTGTCGCTCTCCCCTCCACTGTCTGTCTCTGTTGTCGCTCTCCCCTCCACTGTCTGTCTCTGTTGTCGCTCTCCTTCATTGTCTGTCTCTGTTGTCGCTCTCCCCTCCACTGTCTGTCTCTGTTGTCGCTCTCCTTCATTGTCTGTCTCTGTTGTCGCTCTCCTTCATTGTCTGTCTCTGTTGTCGCTCTCCTTCATTGTCTGTCTCTGTTGTCGCTCTCCTTCATTGTCTGTCTCTGTTGTCGCTCTCCTTCATTGTCTGTCTCTGTTGTCGCTCTCCTTCATTGTCTGTCTCTGTTGTCGCTCTCCTTCATTGTCTGTCTCTGTTGTCGCTCTCCTTCATTGTCTGTCTCTGTTGTCGCTCTCCTTCATTGTCTGTCTGTTGTCGCTCTCCTTCATTGTCTGTCTGTTGTCGCTCTCCTTCATTGTCTGTCTGTTGTCGCTCTCCTTCATTGTCTGTCTGTTGTCGCTCTCCTTCATTGTCTGTCTGTTGTCGCTCTCCTTCATTGTCTGTCTCTGTTGTCGCTCTCCTTCATTGTCTGTCTCTGTTGTCGCTCTCCCCTCCTCTGTCTGTCTCTGTTGTCGCTCTCCCCTCCTCTGTCTGTCTGCTGTCGCTCTCCTTCATTGTCTGTCTGCTGTCGCTCTCCTTCATTGTCTGTCTGCTGTCGCTCTCCTTCATTGTCTGTCTGCTGTCGCTCTCCTTCATTGTCTGTCTGCTGTCGCTCTCCTTCATTGTCTGTCTGCTGTCGCTCTCCTTCATTGTCTGTCTGCTGTCGCTCTCCTTCATTGTCTGTCTGCTGTCGCTCTCCTTCATTGTCTGTCTGCTGTCGCTCTCCTTCATTGTCTGTCTGCTGTCGCTCTCCTTCATTGTCTGTCTGCTGTCGCTCTCCTTCATTGTCTGTCTCTGTTGTCGCTCTCCTTCATTGTCTGTCTCTGTTGTCGCTCTCCTTCATTGTCTGTCTCTGTTGTCGCTCTCCTTCATTGTCTGTCTCTGTTGTCGCTCTCCTTCATTGTCTGTCTCTGTTGTCGCTCTCCTTCATTGTCTGTCTCTGTTGTCGCTCTCCTTCATTGTCTGTCTC
This sequence comes from Neoarius graeffei, assembly GCF_027579695.1. NCBI lineage: Eukaryota > Metazoa > Chordata > Actinopteri > Siluriformes > Ariidae > Neoarius > Neoarius graeffei. The sequence continues at coordinate 1,265,394 of NC_083589.1, read as the reverse complement.
TGTTGTCGCTCTCCTTCATTGTCTGTCTCTGTTGTCGCTCTCCTTCATTGTCTGTCTCTGTTGTCGCTCTCCTTCATTGTCTGTCTCTGTTGTCGCTCTCCTTCATTGTCTGTCTCTGTTGTCGCTCTCCTTCATTGTCTGTCTCTGTTGTCGCTCTCCTTCATTGTCTGTCTCTGTTGTCGCTCTCCTTCATTGTCTGTCTCTGTTGTCGCTCTCCTTCATTGTCTGTCTCTGTTGTCGCTCTCCTTCATTGTCTGTCTCTGTTGTCGCTCTCCCCTCCTCTGTCTGTCTCTGTTGTCGCTCTCCCCTCCTCTGTCTGTCTCTGTTGTCGCTCTCCCCTCCTCTGTCTGTCTGTTGTCGCTCTCCTTCATTGTCTGTCTGTTGTCGCTCTCCTTCATTGTCTGTCTGTTGTCGCTCTCCCCTCCTCTGTCTGTCTGTTGTCGCTCTCCTTCATTGTCTGTCTGTTGTCGCTCTCCTTCATTGTCTGTCTGTTGTCGCTCTCCCCTCCTCTGTCTGTCTGTTGTCGCTCTCCTTCATTGTCTGTCTGTTGTCGCTCTCCTTCATTGTCTGTCTGTTGTCGCTCTCCCCTCCTCTGTCTGTCTGTTGTCGCTCTCCTTCATTGTCTGTCTGTTGTCGCTCTCCTTCATTGTCTGTCTGTTGTCGCTCTCCTTCATTGTCTGTCTGTTGTCGCTCTCCTTCATTGTCTGTCTGTTGTCGCTCTCCTTCATTGTCTGTCTGTTGTCGCTCTCCTTCATTGTCTGTCTGTTGTCGCTCTCCTTCATTGTCTGTCTGTTGTCGCTCTCCTTCATTGTCTGTCTGTTGTCGCTCTCCTTCATTGTCTGTCTGTTGTCGCTCTCCTTCATTGTCTGTCTGTTGTCGCTCTCCTTCATTGTCTGTCTGTTGTCGCTCTCCTTCATTGTCTGTCTGTTGTCGCTCTCCTTCATTGTCTGTCTGTTGTCGCTCTCCTTCATTGTCTGTCTGTTGTCGCTCTCCTTCATTGTCTGTCTGTTGTCGCTCTCCTTCATTGTCTGTCTGTTGTCGCTCTCCTTCATTGTCTGTCTGTTGTCGCTCTCCTTCATTGTCTGTCTGTTGTCGCTCTCCTTCATTGTCTGTCTGTTGTCGCTCTCCTTCATTGTCTGTCTGTTGTTGTCTGTCTCTGTTGCTCACTTCAGTTGTTGTTTATGGCATCAGAACACTCCTGATCTGCCCATGCTTTAGCATAAAAAACAACAATAATTTCTAATTGAGATAAATGTTTCAAGTAATCCTGAGATTGAAATAATATCGCACAGCCCTATAAGGACAATTGATTTAAAAATGCCCAAATGCAGCAACAGTGGGTGTTTTCAAAAACACTGGTCTGAACATTTTCATTTTTCAGCTAGTGCACACGTTTCTTTTCACTCTGATCCAAATGCCAAACCACTGACAGGGCGTCATGTTACCATGATGCCATGTTACCATGACGACTGAAAAACACGTGCTCTTAAAGTCTCGCATTTTACTGTCTTCACACCACAGCTCCGATTTCCCAAGCTGAAAAAAAAATAAAAGCAGCCCCAGGTCCGACACTACTAGTACCTAGCCATCGAGCCACCTAACTCATCTGTGTGCATGTCACTGACACACATAGACTGACGGACGGGCTGACGCTACCCCCCACCCCCACTGATCACTCTGACAGATCGATCTACCATTACTGTTGTAAACAAAAGAAAAACAAAGTCCTGCACTCAGCACCTTACCCATTTTGGCCCTTTTTTGGAACATGGCGCCAATATTTTGGGACAAAGTAGCAGCAGATTTCTTGCGTTTTCTGTCTTTATCTTCTTTTATAGAGGGCTACTGCGTGACGTCACCATACCGCGAGATTGTGCTAGGGTGCCATATTGGAAGACCAAGTACATGCATGCATACATACATACAATATAAAACAAAGGATGAGCGAGAGTAAAGTGACACGATGGCTGATAATTCTGGTTATGTGAGTACATTACCAGCTGCAGAAAGGGCACGGTATGTGGAGAAACTGGCTGTGATTGATGGGTTTGACCCATATGATAAGACTCGGGGCAAGGGAGAGTGGATTTTTTTATTTCATAATTTATTTTTAATTTACTACTTATCTGTTTTTATTTATATATATTTGAATTATTTAGACATGGGGAAAAACTATATTTAAAATCCAAAGAGGGATGGAGGGAGGAAAATTAAAACAAAAGAAAGAAATGAAATATACAGTAGAGAATATTTGATAAAATTAAGGATGTTTTTATTCAGTAAACATTTAAAAAATGTTCTACAACACTCTAGCCTAGTGACTTACCAGTAACAAAATAGACTTGAAGTATTCAGATCCGCTCTGCATAAAGCAGCTAAATCCTCTCTCTGTCTCCCGGCAGAAAGCTCCTTGGTTTGCTTGTGTCTCAATCACAGCTGGTATTCTGTAGAAAGACTTCTTTTCACCTTTCCCATCAGCTTTGTTAGAACACTAACACAGCACAAAAGTTTACTATTGTAGGTTTTTGATGAACCAAGTGCCTCGTGGGTTCACATACCGCGCGCTGCCGTTATTTCCCCCTAATCATGAGTTTGTTGGTCTTCCAATGTGGCGCAGGGTTTGTTTACTTCCGGTTTCGGGTGACGTCAGTGAAAGGGGTCTAATGGGGGCATTACCGCCACCCACTGGATTGGGGGTGTAAAGCAGTCTGAACAAAACGTGTAAACATAAACATAGGAGAAATGAACCCGTTTTTCGAACTCGTCCTCACTTAGTCTACTTTTTTGATTAGTCTGGATTTTATATTGTAAATTTGAATGTGAATCAATGTATATTCATCGGACATGAACAAATGAATAAATCTTGAGTAATCTTGAGGGGCGTGTGTGTCCGGGGGTGGGCGGTGTCGCGGGGGGGATCGAACGAACCCTCCGATCCCCCCTGGCTACGGGCCAGTAGCTTCGCGGTTAGCCCAGTGTGTGGTGTTTCTGTAATTAATCATTTATAATTAAATCAGTTCCCTGACTCTGTGGTTGTGTCGGTACACGGGATGAGTTTTATCATGAGGGTTAATTAAAAAAAACTAATCGTGTGTTTAGCGCTTCTGAGGCGCCGCCATCTTTCTTTTCGTCACTTCCGTTAAAGCCGGAAATCCCAGCTGGCCGAAATAAAAGCTCTCAAGATTATTAAAACATATATTATACATATTTATAACCCTTTTAACAATAATAAATCTACACTAGAGGCTGTTTAAGAGAGAGAATTTTCCTGGTCGGTTCTAATTCGTCTGGATCCGCTTTAGAGTTTTATGGAAAGTTGACATGTTGCCAAGGAAACAGAGTGACGGGAGCCGCGAGAGGCCAAACGGCGCCTGTCCGGGTCAAAGAAACGCGATTTATTAAAGCCGCGGTTAATAAAAACAGCCACAGCATCAGCTTATGGATTTTAGTTCATGTGGTTTTAGTGTACACAGGTGTAATATAAAGAGTGAATTCAGTTCATATATTTTGTGTGTAGAGGTGATTTCAGGGAGTTTTACACTGTTATTTTTATTTATTCACCTTAACATAAACTTAAGTTGGTTCTTAATATTAAATAAAGAGCTGAATGCATACAGAGCGGTTTCAGCTCCTTAACAACTGTCGTCAAGAGGACAAACAGTTGTGGTTTAATCAGAAGCGTTTAAGTTGGCAGTATGGTCCGTTTATGTGCGCTTTACAGCATTCAGATTGATTGAATCGGAACAAAGAAAGTGTTTCCTGCTTCCCTTCCGTTCCTGCTGAGAGACAGGATAAACAATGGCGAGAAAAGTGGTTACAGCGCATCTGTACAGATGACCTCCTGAGTGGTGTTTACTTGAAAACTCTGAACCTTATAGGACCATTTAATATCCATCTTTAGATCTGGATGTTCTGAACCATTATAGACCAGACTCCAATCTCAGCTTCCTATCAAAAGTTCTGAAACGTGCTATTGCACCTCAGTTATATCACCACTTTGCTGGAAACAATTTGTTTCCTAAAATGCAATCAACCTCTTGGCAACACCACAGACCTAAGACTGCACTGATTTGTGTCCATGATGATCTGCTCAGAGCTGTAGACAAGGGTTTTGCTTGTACTTTTAGATTTTTTTGTCAACCTTTGACACCAGTGATCATGGCATTTTGCTGTGAAGACTTGAAGAAAGGTTTGGCTTCTCTGGCTTCGTACTGGCTTGGATCCAATCTTACTTTGAGGATCGACACCAGTTTGTCAGTGTTATGAACTTGACCTCATCGACATACAAAATTGATTGTGGTGTCCACCAAGGCTCTGTCTTTGGTCCTAGCTTCTTTTGACTTTATGTTGCTCCACTTGAAGATGTACTGGCTACTCATGAGTTATCTGCCATGACATATGTGGATTATACACAATTGTACATCATTGAGAAGGGCAGCCATGATAACACTGTTCATGTGCTACAGAACTGTTTGAATGATATCAAGACCTGGTGCCTAAACAATAAACTAGTTTGAAACAATGACAAAACCAAACTGCGACTGATCCAGTCCAAGTTCTTGCCGTCTGTTTCTGCAATCTCGAAAGTACAATTTGGAGGCTCAGAAATCTCACCAATGCCTGAAGCTCATAATCTTTGTTTATTGTTTGACCACAACTTGTCCTTCACTCAACAGATCAACAATTGCTGCAAGTCCTCCTTTCTGTCTCTGAGTCAAATCAGCAAGATTCAAAAGGGCCTGGATCAGCCACCTGCTGAGAGGTTGGTCCATGCCTTTGTTCCATCAAGGCTGGATTACTGTAACAGCCTGCTTTACAGTCTGCTGGAGTACAAGCTCAAGAAACTCCAAGGTGTCCTAAATTCAGCCGCCAGAGGTGTAGCATGACCTCAACATCATGAAGATGTCACCAATGTCTTGAAGAGGTGACATTGGCTGCCAATTAATGCCTGCATCGAGTGTAATGCCTGCATCGAGTATAATGCTGCATCGAGTATAATGCTGCCGTCATCACCAACATTCATGGGAAGGCGGTGGAGATGGTTGAGGAGTACAAGTACTTGGGTACAATCTTTTGTAATAAACTCAGATTTGCCTCCAACACAGAGGAGATCCTCAGAAAGTGCCAACAGCGACAGTACCTCCTGAGGAAGCTTAAGTCCTTTGGAGTCAGCAAGGACATTCTGACTACTTTCTACTACTCCTTCATTGAGAGTAGAATGTCGTTTTTCATAACCTGCTATTTCCACTCCCTTAGCCTTCAGTACAAAAACTGCGTTTAGAGCACAGTCAAGGTGTGCTCTAAAATAATTGCCCCCCTCCCCCCAGGTCAGTCTCAACACTCTGTGAGCAGCAGACAGTAAACTCAGTGAGCAGGATTCTTCAGGACCCTTCACATGTCCAGTTCCCTGCATTTGAGTGGGTCCCCTCAGGACGACGGCTGCGTTGTCTGAGCTGATGAACACAGAGGAGAAGAGCGAACTTTGTCCCCAGAGAGGTTCAGCTCCTCAACTCTCTGCCATCCTTGTCCCTCTCCTCACCCCTCCAGCCCCTTCCCCCTTCTTCACATGCACTCGAACCTGTCTGGTGTATTAACCACCCCCTCTGTACACACACCACTTTAAATATCGTCTCTGCTGCGATTGATCCTTCTCCCTCAGAAGCAAATTGCACCACACGACATTTTTGTAGATACTGTTTTTAAAATGATCATATTTATACATACTGTACAGTTATTTATCCACATACTGCCACCTTGCATACGGTCATATTTATATGTTTAATGCATGATGATTATTGTCTCATCTCATTATCTGTAGCCGCTTTATCCTGTTCTTCAGGGTCGCAGGCAAGCTGGAGCCTATCCCAGCTGACTACGGGCGAAAGGCGGGGTACACCCTGGACAAGTCGCCAGGTCATCACAGGGCTGACACATAGACACAGACAACCATTCACACTCACATTCACACCTACGCTCAATTTAGAGTCACCAGTTAACCTAACCTGCATGTCTTTGGACTGTGGGGGAAACCGGAGCACCCGGAGGAAACCCACGTGGACACGGGGAGAACATGCAAACTCCACACAGAAAGGCCCTCACCGGCCACGGGGCTCGAACCCGGACCTTCTTGCTGTGAGGCGACAGCGCTAACCACTACAGCAGCGTGCCGCCCGTTTTACAACATTATTATTATTATTACATATGATTTGAATACTAATCTTCATTTCTGTAAATTGTTTTCATAATATTTAATACATGTAAACACTAATTTACATTTGCTTTTGTTGTTAATTTATTATTTGCTCACTTCATGATTTTTATTGTTAGAGAATTGAGACTCTGAAATGCTTTGAAATAAATTATTAGATATTTTTACAGCACACATAGACTCGATACATGTTTCAGATTCATACACATTAATAACTAAAAATAAATTATTAGTGTTATTATTAATAACAGGACAATTTTTCCCTCCACTAGATGGCAGTAAAGCGCTTCCAACCTGAGATTACTGTTGAGTGAAATGTGTTTTTCTCTGAACTGACCTGCTGAGGGAGCTGTTAGTATGCTGCTGGATTATTATTATCTCATCTCATCTCATCTCATCTCATCTCATCTCATTATCTCTCGCCGTTTTATCCTTCTACAGGGTCGCAGGCAAGCTGGAGCCTATCCCAGCTGACTACGGGCGAAAGGTGGGGTACACCCTGGACAAGTCGCCAGGTCATCACAGGGCTGACACATAGACACACACAACCATTCACACTCACATTCACACCTACGGTCAATTTAGAGTCACCAGTTAACCTAACCTGCATGTCTTTGGACTGTGGGGGAAACCGGAGCACCCGGAGGAAACCCACGCGGACACGGGGAGAACATGCAAACTCCACACAGAAAGGCCCTCGCCGGCCACGGGGCTCGAACCCAGGACTTTCTTGCTGTGAGGCGACAGCGCTAACCACTACACCACCGTGACGCCATTATTATTATTATTATTATTATTATTATTGGCAAAACCTAAATATTATAGAAAACAAAAGATCATAATAAAAATAAAATCGGGGATCACGGGCTTCAGCCGGGTTTCAGTCCAAATCAAACCACAGCAGCACTTCATCAACTTCTGTCAAATCAGAACTCGATGGTCCCCATAAGGAAAGTATTGTTGTTGTTGTTGTTTGAACAAAAAATAAATCAAAGAGGCAAAACGTGTCCTTTTCATTCCTGAGGTTGAGGTTGGGGTTCGGTTCAGCTGCAGTCACAGCATTAATTAAGTGCATTAATAATGATGTCAGTGGAAGGTCCTCAGAAGGACAGGAAGACTAACGTGTGTGTGTGTGTGTGTTTACATTCATTCATTTAGCTGAAGCTTTTATGATCCAGTGGAGATGCCGAGGGTTAAGGGTCGAGCTCAAGGTGGTGCTGGGATTTGAACTCACAACCTTCTTATCAGTAGATAAATACTGATTTATTTCTTACTGCCTGAGATGTTCTATAAGGGCATCGACCACAGATTCATCACTACAAGAGCCGCTCACTCAACTCCAACACACATCATCACATTATACTCAAAATAATCAAAGCACTTTTATTTCATTGAATGGATAAAAATAGATGATTGTTACACAATATGAAAAAGAGCCAATAAAACTCTGCAGAATGTAAAATATTGACTTGTTCTCATTGTGGAAAGATAAAAAGTCACATTAACTTGTATATTGTTGATGAAGATGTAATATTAAAATGAACTGGCCATCACTCATTTAAAAAGTGAGAATATTGAATTAAAGCTGAGATTATAAAACAAACATCTGAGAATATTCAATGAAAACTGAGAATATAAAACAAAATCCTGAGAATAAGGAAACAAACCTGAGAATTTAAAATGAAAATTTGAGAATGCGTAATGAAACCTGTATATATATTTATGATACTTGCATAGACTATATCTGGCTTGTAACATCGCCAGCTACTGAATAAAAATGACAACAAAAACGCAATATAGCAAGCGATCTAATGAGCACGTCATGGTCTGAATATTTCATGAAGGAATTCTCGAATCCGTCTCAATGAGATGTTTTACAGTTAAAAGCACAGCATTGAACATAAAGGTAAATGTGTCTTTAAAAATGTAAAAACACACATTGTTTTAAGGAATCCAAAGATTTGTGTTCTTTTGCCAAGTGGCTTATAGTTACTAAGACATTTGTAAAAGAGTGAATAACAGGTTGATAAATGTAAAAGATGAAGATGAATATTATATGAGTTGAGCTGAAATAATTGGTGAGATAAATGAGGTGTGGTGTGTCAGTGATATTGAAGCTGACTTATAGCATTAAAAGTGTTGTAAAAGAAAAGCTGGAGACATTGCATTAGGGAATATGAAAGGTGATTTAACTCTCCTCCTCTATTTGCTAATAACTCGGGGAAAATGAACACAGTTCAGGAAACATGACATTATTGGAAGGATAATAAAATCATTTTTTGTGTTTATAAAAGTTGAAATGTAATTTCCTGAGAAAAGGCCTTTGGTGGCGTGTCTCAGTCACATGGTCCCTGTCTTTCTGAGATTTCTCCTCCACGTCATCATATTCTGTAAAATAAATACATTGACCTCTTTAATAGATCCTGTGTATTGTATTAATCGGGATGTAAAACCTTAAAAATACAATCAGTGATGCACGGTGTGGGAATGTCTTTAATATTCTATCAATAAAAAAGAGAAAAAAGGAGGTTTATCAGTTCAGCTTTCATAATATGAACACAGGCCATGTGTATAAGATGTGGAAGTAAATGAGACATAAATATAGGTCTTATCTAAACTGTGGAATAAATATGACGGCACTTGTTCAATGACAGAATGGAGATTACAGAACAGAAAGCTGATATTTATATTATATATGGTATAGAATAGAGTCACGCTTTAACTTTGCTGCCTTTGCACTCACGTACATTACCAGAATAAACAACTCGCTCACTTTCTGTCTCTCCTCCATCCTGTTCCTCAGTGATGACATCATCATAATCTTCTGGACCGTCTCCTGAAGAAATCAATGAATCAGTAATAAACCACTGTTTGTGTTGCTGTTCTAGTAAAATACTGAGTTACAGGGTGGTGTGATGAAGCTGAGTTACTGCTACCACCCTCACGTTGATCATTTACCTACAACAGCATGTCCCCAAGTGGTTTATTCCTCTTAGACCATGGGACTTTGCCAACAATTTCAGTTTTTCACTGAGTAAAGAATTAGATCTTGTACTTTTCATCCATTTATAGTTACAGATAATGTTGTATATCTTTGGAAAAATAAGTTTGTTCCTTTGCTCACTGATGTCATCGCAGCTATAAACAGTGGTTCCCTCAGCAGCTTTTCTTTTTTTGTTTATTTCCAGAAAAAAATCTGACCTGTGATGATGTTTGGGTTTGTTTCCATGGTAACTGCATCATCATAGTTCTCGGACACGTCCTCTGTCAGAATGTGGAGATAAAAGCTATTAAATCCACATGAATGTCATTAATGATGGTTTGGATGCTTGTGGATGCGACACTGTCACATTATTATCATACCTTTCAGTATAACTGACTTCTGATCAGCTGGAATGGCGTCATCATAATTCTCCGCTTCATCCTCTACACCAAAACACAGATATTTAAAGAGAGTTAAAGTTTACTGAAGTGGCAGTTTGTACACTGTGTATTTGATGACGCAATGCAAAATGACGTCGTATACATGTCAAAAATGTCACGACACACAAAGCAAGAAACAAACTGATGTGCAGTGTGTGTGTTTAATTTCTACTGCTTTCTAAAACAAATCCCCAAACAGAACCACACCCTCCACGTTATCAGGGATCGGTCCAGCAGTGACGGCATCATCGTAGTCCTCTGGTGGCTCGACTCTTCCTGTATCACCTAAATGAAATAAAAGCAGAGGGTCTGTACAAACAGCTCCATCACATTCTGACCTCATGGTTTCATGTCAAGTCACTAAATTTATGGGATCAGTTCACAACTGCACCCACTTATGAAGTCACTGGTGTCGATGACATCATCATAATACTCCGCCTTTTCTCCAATTCCAGACTTGACTGTAAAAAGAACCATTTGTTTGTTTGGGGTTTTTAAACACATTTATACTCAATAAAATCCTCATCCAAAGAAGCTTTGATCAATTTGATAAGAGGGATTTCAGAAGCTTAAAGTAAGATCAGGTTGATTGTGAGATGTCATATGTCAGCATTAAAACACTGGAGTTCCTGTAATTCTTCGATACAATACATCATAATCACGTCTCAGAAAGGACACGTTTAGTCATTTCTGATTTTTAATTGCAATTCTAATCTCTTTCAGTTCACGGAGTTCGACAAACTCACACACTGGGCTTTTTTACCTGAGAGAAGCTCATCATCCACATGCTCATACCCAGAATGCTGTTCTTCAGAGAGGAGACTTCCTGTTAGAGGAGAGCAGCACGGTCATGAGACACACACAGAGAGAGAGAGAGAGAGAGAGAGAAATGCACCTGTACAGGAAAACATTCACAGGAGAGCTGAACACAGGCGGAAAAAAGACGAGTTGCAGGTGTGTTTTGAGATTTTAAAGGACAGCTGGTGCAGATACCAGAAAATTGTCAAAGCTGAAAAGACAAAATATTTTTCTGATATTATTTGAAATAACTGTCATAAAGCTCACGTTCTTTTTAGTGCCATTTGTTAGGGTTTTGCTGGGATTCGAACCTGGTTCGTTGGTGTGATAATCCAGCAAACCCCCACTAGGCCACCAGGGGGATGACTCAAATGCAGAGGCGTGAGGCGGAAGTAGAAAAAGAATCAAAAGGTTTATTTAAACTATATACACTATATACAGGGCAAAACAAAAGACAAAAAAAAAACCAAAGAGTAAAATCCAAAAGAAAAGCAAAGTGCAAAAATACAAAAGCTAAGAAGATCAAAAAACACAGTACAAAGGAAACTGGAGATAAACATAACAGCACAAAGACTCCGTGACAAGAGGACTGAACTCAGGGGTATAAATAGACAAACTAATTAAGGACACAGGTGAAGATAATTAGGCAATTAACACAAACACAAAACACAGGAACAGTGGCGGCCTCTAGAGGCCAAAATAAACACGACATGAAAAGGAAATAACAGCGGCCTCTAGAGGCCAAAACAGTCCTAGTCCTAACAGGACCCCCCCCTCTAGGAGCGTCTCCTGACGTTCCCAGGGCGATCCGGATGGGCCGAATGGAAGTCCCGACATAGTTCTTTATCAAGGACATCCCGAGCAGGAACCCAGCAGCGCTCCTCAGGACCATAGCCCTCCCAGTCCACCAGATATTGCAACCCGCCGCAGACCCGGCGGGAGTCAAGCAGGCGATTCACAGTGAACACAGTCTGCCCCTGGAAGATGCGGGGGGGTGGGGGGTTCCTAGGGGCAGGGGCATACGTAGACGTCAGTACGGGCCGTAACAGGGAAACATGGAAAGTGGGGTTGATCCTCAGAGTCCGGGGCAACTGGAGCCGGTAGGAGACAGGGTTCACCCTGCGCACCACCTTGAAGGGGCCAATGTAGCGAGGAGCAAGCTTGCGGTTCTCCACCCGCAGTGGAAGGTCCTTAGTGGACAGCCAAACACGCTGCCCAGGGCGGAAAGCGTGTGCAGGTCTTCTATGGCGGTTGGCCTGAGTCTGGTTGGTTCTGGAGGTCTGTATGAGGGTCTTCCTGACCTTGCTCCAGGTCTTGCGACACCGTCTCACATATTGGTTGACCGAGGGCACCCCCGCGTCCTCCTCCTGGTCCGGGAACAGAGGTGGCTGGAACCCGAATTGGCACTGGAATGGCGACAGCTTGGTGGCCGATGACTGCAGGGTGTTGTGGGCGTACTCCGCCCATGGCAGCCAGGTGCTCCACGATGTCGGGTTATCCATAGCCAGGCCTCGCAGGGTGGTTTCCAGGTCCTGGTTGAGCCTCTCCGTCTGACCATTGGACTGTGGGTGAAACCCAGAGGAGAGGCTGGCAGTGGCTCCGATGACCTTGCAGAACCCGTGCCACACTCGGGAGGAGAACTGGGGCCCTCGGTCTGAGACGATGTCCTGTGGAAGACCAAAGACTCGGAAGACATGATTAAACAAAAGTTTCGCAGTTTCAAGAGCAGAGGGGAGTTTGCACAGTGGTATGAAGCGGCAGGCCTTGGAGAATCTGTCAACTAAGACCAAAATGACCGTGTTACCTTGTGACTCAGGGAGACCCGTGATAAAGTCGACTGCCACGTGGGACCAGGGACGCCGGGGAATGGTCAGAGGATGCAGGAGACCCTGGGGACGCTGTCGTGGGTTCTTGGTTCTGGTGCAAACCTCACAGGACAGGACAAATGACCTTACTTCCTTCTCCATGTTAGGCCACCAGAAGCGTCTTTTCAGGAAGTCCAGGGTCCTCCGAGCTCCCGGGTGGGCGGTGAGAGGGGAAGAGTGACCCCACTGGAGAACCTTGGCCCGGGCTTGATGTGGGACGTACAAGAGGCCTGGTGGCCCCGTCCCAGGACCGGGGTCCTGGCGTTGGGCTCGTCGGACAGCCTCCTCAATACCCCAGCGGACAGGGGCCACAATCCGGGACACAGGGATAATAGGCCCGACTTCATTCTCCCTGTTAGTGGCAGAGAACAGTCTGGACAGTGCGTCAGGTTTGGTGTTCTTGGAGCCGGGGCGGTATGAGAGGGTGAAGTCAAACCGACTGAAAAACAGGGCCCACCTAGCCTGTCGAGGGTTCAGTCTCTTGGCTTGCTGGAGGTACTCCAGGTTCTTGTGGTCAGTCCAAACCAGGAATGGATGTTGTGCTCCCTCCAGCCAGTGCCTCCACTCCTCAAGGGCCAGTTTGACCGCTAGCAGTTCTCGATCCCCCACATCGTACCGGGACTCAGCAGGACTCAGGCGGTGGGAGAAGTAAGCGCAGGGGTGCAGCTTTCCTTCCGAACGTTGAGAGAGCACCGCGCCGACACCACTGTCCGAGGCGTCCACCTCCACGATGAATGGTTGGGAGGTGTCCGGGAGAACCAGAATGGGTGCCGTGCAGAAGCGGTCCTTGAGGTCTTTGAACGCCTTTTCTGCCTGAGGAGACCAGCCATAAGATCCACCTGTCCCTTTGGTGAGGTCTGACATGGGTGCTGCCACAGAACTGAAGTTCCTGATGAACTTGCGGTAGAAGTTAGCGAATCCTAAGAACCGCTGAACCTCCTTAACGGACTTGGGAGTAGGCCAATCCCGGACGGCCAGGGTCTTGGCAGGGTCCATTTGGAGTTGGCCTGTCCGTACAATAAATCCCAGAAAGGAGACCTCGGGAACATGAAATTCGCATTTCTGGGCCTTGGCGAACAGATTGTTCTGTAGCAGCCTCTGGAGAACCTGGCGGACATGGTGGCGGTGCTCCTGCACGGTCTTGGAAAAGATAAGGATGTCGTCGAGGTAGACAAAAACGTATAGGTTAATCATGTCCCTTAAGACGTCGTTGATTAGGGCCTGAAAAACAGCTGGTGCGTTGGTGAGTCCGAAGGGCATCACCTGGTATTCGTAGTGCCCAGACGGGGTGTTAAAGGCAGTCTTCCACTCGTCTCCCTGTCGGATACGGATGAGGTGGTATGCGTTCCGTAGGTCCAACTTGGTGAAGACGGTGGCGCCTTGGAGCAGGTCGAAAGCTGTGGACATCAGCGGAAGGGGATATCGGTTGCGCACAGTGATCTTATTCAGGCCCCTGTAATCAATACATGGTCGGAGCCCCCCATCCTTCTTACCGACAAAGAAGAAGCCGGCTCCAGCAGGTGAAGTGGAGGGTCGAATAAACCCAGAGACCAGGGCATCTTTGAGGTATTCCTCCATGGCCTTGCGTTCTGGCTGAGAGAGTGAAAACAGTCTGCCACGAGGAGGGGTAGTCCCAGGGAGCAAGTCGATGGCACAGTCGTAGGCCCGGTGCGGAGGAAGAACGGCGGCCCTGCTCTTGCTGAATACCTCCTTGAGATCCCAGTACTCTGTGGGAACTTGAGATAACTCGGTGAGATCAGGGGGCTCGGCAGGAGACACAGGAGAGCTAGAGAGCAGACAAGAGGCATGGCATGCAGGGCCCCATTCCACAACCTGGCTTGTTACCCAGTCTATGCGAGGGTTGTGGCGAGTAAGCCAAGGAAGGCCTAGAATAACTGGGAACTCAGGTGAAGGAATCAGGTGCAGGGATATTTCTTCCTTGTGACCTTGAGACTGGAGGAAAACTGGAGAAGTAACTTGAGTGACTCTTCCATCACCTAACGCTTGGCCATCGAGGGCAGACACAGACAGAGGGACTTCAAGAGGTGCAGTAGGTATATTGATGCTTTGGGCGAAGTGAATATCCATAAAGTTCCCAGCCGCCCCTGAGTCTATCAAAGCTTGACAAGAGTGGACAGACTCACCCCAGGAGATGGAGACCGGGATGTAGATTCCTTGGCCAGGGAGTCCGGGAGAGAAGGTAGGCCCCGTCACAACCCTCCCTCGGCTGAACGGGGCGGTCCTTTTCCCAAGAGTTCGGGACATGATGCTCGGAAGTGACCAGGCTTGCCACAGTAGATGCAGCACTTGTCCCTCCTTCTGCGCTCCCTCTCAGATGCGGAGAGGCGAGTACGACCCACTTGCATGGGTTCTGGACAGTCACTGAAGGAGGTAGACGGTCTCCAGGTAGAGGTAGGGAGGCTGGGGGGGCTCAAGGCTTGGTGGCGTTCTCTCATCCTGTTGTCCAGACGAATAGCATGTGAGATGAGGGTTTCGAGGTCACTTGGGCATCCAATAGAGGCCAGACCGTCCTTGATGGGGTCAGACAGACCATGGTGGAAGGCTGACACCAGGGCAGTCTCGTTCCATCCACTTACTGCTGCGAGTGTTCGGAACGAGATGGCGTAATCTGCGACGCTTCCTCCTTGCCGGATGGACATGAGCTTTCGGGCTGCGTCGGTACTGATGTCTGCCTGATCGAAGACCCGAAGCATCTCTTCAGAAAACAGCTGGAAATCAAAGCACTCAGGTCCCTGTCTTTGCCAGATAGCAGTAGCCCAGGCTCGCGCCTTACCAGCTAATAAGGTGATCACAAAGGCAATCTTGCGGCGATCCGTAGTGTAGGTGGTAGGCTGAAGCTCAAAGGTGAGTTGACACTGGGTAAGGAACTCTCGGCACTCACTGTGCTTGCCGTCATACCTCTGTGGTGCAGGAAGGCTGGGTTCGCGAGGTGAAGAAGGCAGCATTGCAGGAGGCACTGGAGCAGGAGTGGGAGCTGGATCAGGAGCAGGAACTGGATCAGGAGCAGGAGATGCAGGCAGAGATGTCAGCTGTGCCAGGGTTTTCCCAATTTGCTGAAGCAGTTCCTCGTGGTGAGCGAGGGCCTCACGTTGGCTGGTGAGCGTACGTCCATGAGCGTCCATGGTCGCTCCGAAGCGTGTCAAAGCTGCCATAATTCCCTGAAGGTTGGCCGGGTAGACAGTTGAAGCAGCCTCTGCTGAGTCGGTCATGACGGAGTCTTTCTGTTAGGGTTTTGCTGGGATTCGAACCTGGTTCGTTGGTGTGATAATCCAGCAAACCCCCACTAGGCCACCAGGGGGATGACTCAAATGCAGAGGCGTGAGGCGGAAGTAGAAAAAGAATCAAAAGGTTTATTTAAACTATATACACTATATACAGGGCAAAACAAAAGACAAAAAAAACCCAAAGAGTAAAATCCAAAAGAAAAGCAAAGTGCAAAAATACAAAAGCTAAGAAGATCAAAAAACACAGTACAAAGGAAACTGGAGATAAACATAACAGCACAAAGACTCCGTGACAAGAGGACTGAACTCAGGGGTATAAATAGACAAACTAATTAAGGACACAGGTGAAGATAATTAGGCAATTAACACAAACACAAAACACAGGAACAGTGGCGGCCTCTAGAGGCCAAAATAAACACGACATGAAAAGGAAATAACAGCGGCCTCTAGAGGCCAAAACAGTCCTAGTCCTAACACCATTAACACTGTTCTTAATTCCCCCCAATCTGCTCGTCCTGATGTTTCCCCAGAAACCTGTGAAAAATTCCTCCACTTCTTTGTGGACAAGATTGCGAGCCTTAGAGCATCATCTCACCCCCTTCTTATGAGCCGTCTATCACTGTCACTCGCTCTGCTGCTTTTACCCACTTTGAGCCTGTGTCTCTCTCTCTCTGAAAGGAAATTATTGGTCAGATGAAATCTTCAGCTTGTCCCACAGATGTTGTCCCCCCTCGCCTTTTTCTAGAGATTTTGGAAACTATTGGCCCAAACATCCAAATGGTTATGAACAGGAGTCTCTCCTCAGGTGTTGTTCCAGTACATTTGAAGCCTGCAGTCGTGCAACCACTGATCACAAAACCTCATCTGGACCCCGCAGTCCTCTCCGATTTTACACCAATTTCTAAACTGGATTTCAAAAATTCTGGAGAAAGTTGTGCTCTTACAATTGCAATCTTTTTTAGACACACACGGCGTTCTTGAGGTGTTCCAGTCTGGTTTTAAAGTCCTTCACAGCACTGAATCTGCACTTTTAAAAGTTTGAACTATCTTTTATTGGCTACTGACTCCAGGGATTCTGCCGTTCTGATGCTTTTCCATCTCACAGCTGCATTCGACACAGTAGACCACAGCATCCTCATCTCCTGCCTGGAGCATTGTGTGGGCATTAAAGCTCCTGCTCTGGAGGGCTTCAGCTCTTACTTGTCCTGTACTGGCCTTCCTTCACCGACTCCCTGTAGGGTTTAGGATCCATTTTTATTTTCCAAAAACAACTCATTAAATGGGCGAGCTCCGCCCTCTCTCTCTCTGACCTTTTACAACCACACGTCCCATCAACGTCACTCAGGTCACTGACCGGTTGCTTTGGGTGTCACGTCCCAAAATCGAGGTTGAAGCCCAGGGGAGATGGTGCCTTTGCAGTTGTCGCCCCCAAACTCTTACTGTTGGATTGGTATTTTTGGTGATGTTTATTTTTTTCTTCCAAATGTTTTTGGTTTTGGATGAAATTTTAACTGCTGGTAGCCACAGACAACGGAAACTCACTGACCCAAGATGAGTGACCTTGACCTATTTTTCAAGGTCACAGAGCACATTTTGTGTGTTTTTTGTTGAAAATGTCATTTCATTTATTCCAGTATCTCCTAAAGATATCAGGATTTCACCCTGGATTTTATGTAAATAAATGATGAGCTCATTTCCTGCACAAAAAGCTTCGACGCCAGTCAAGTGGAAAGTGACGCGTTCTGGACTGCGGTCGAAAACGGTTTGTCTCCTCAACAGCCAAAACCACAACATGTTCAAAAACACCAATGGTGCCAAAAGTTATGATTTGCTCTGGACCAGTGCAGGTTCTTCTTTGGTCAAGAATTCTTTATCAGTTTTTGAAAAATTGAATTTAATGTATTTTGGCGCTCACAAAAATGGTCACTATCGCCATTTCACCATGAAATATTGATCTTGGCTTCTAATATGTTCCAGTAAACGACCCCAAACACCAACCTGTTCTACCAGAATCAAGTGTCAAATCTGACCTTTGACCTACTGTGAGAGGTCAAAAAGGTCATTTTCTGTTTCTGACTGTACTATTTTCAAAAAATCATAAAAATAGTTTCATATTTACAGACAATGACCTCGTATTTTTTCTTTAGTGCATATTCTTTTGTAGATTATTGACAAACTGATATATTTTATCAAAAGCTGGATCAGAAATTCCCCAGTGTGATGGTTATCACTGAAAACTTTGCGTCGGTGTTTTCTCCACTTTTACCCGAAACTATGACCTCGACATAAATGAAATGTATTATTCACTGTGTATAATTTACATCTGCTCTTTCTGTTCGTTCTGTCAAATCACAGGTTTCTCTGATATTTTCAGCTCTAAAGTCTGAAAAACTATCAAAAGAGACAAAAATGTCATTTTCACTATGAAATAAAGTTTTTGGCTGAGAACATGTGACAGTAAACGACCCCAAATATCCACCCATTCTCCCTGAATCAACTATCAGATTTGCCCTTTGAGCTCCTTTGCGAGGTCGGGTCGGTGATGTTCAGTTTTTAATGCACTAATTGCGTCAGCTGTTTCCATGGACAGATACTTTAGGGAGTAAACACAATCTTCAGTGCAGATTGTAATGGAAATAAAACACAAACAGATGGAGTTTGTATAAAATGATCCAGAAGAGGAAAGTTGTGTTTAAAAAGAGAAGTGGATGAGATTTGTGTGTCAGTGTGTAAGAAGAGAAATCATTGTCAGGCTTTTAAAAAGTGTAACTGGTGAACAGTGCAGTGAAAGTGTAGATTGGATGGAGTGTAAATGCATCATAAGAAGAGTAACATGACACAACTCTGTGTGTGTGTGTGTGTGTGTGTGTAGGGGGAACTGTCTGGAGTGAGCCGCGAGGTGAATGTCGCTCAGTGTGAAGCAAACGGTGCGAGACTGTTAACATTAACATTGTCAGTTTACGTTTGAAACAGATGAAGATTCGAAATTATCAGTGACATTTTCAGATTATTATTATTATTATTATTATTATTATTATTATTATATGGTTTGATTTGTCTCTTAACTTTATTGGGTTGTGATGATTGTACAGCACTTTGCTCAACTGAATTCTGTCTCGACACCACATGGACTCCAACTGCACACTTCCTCTCACACACTTATTTTTATTTATTTTTGGTAAATCACACACACACACACACACACACACACACACACACACACACACACACACACACACACACACACGGAGGGAGAGAGTAATGCACCTGTACAGGAAGACACACGGGGGGGAGGGGGGGTTACAGTGCATGCACACACACAGGTAGAGAGGGGGGTTCAGGGCTAAGGAGGGGGCGGGGTGTTGCAGGAAAGTGCGCACACACACACACACACACACTCACACACACACTTGCACTAAATCAGAAGCTTTAATAGATGTTTATCAGCAGAATTCTGTCTCGACACCACATGGACTCCAGCTGCACGCTTCCTCTAACCAAGGACGTGTTATCCTAATGGGCTTCATGGGCAGCTGCCCAGGGCCTCGGCCACTAGGGGCCCTCGGAAGTAGCGAGATCGGAAAATATGAAACGATATTTTCAGAAGTTTTGATCATATTGATAACATTTTTGATGCATTTCGCCACCCGTAAGGAAGCCCACCTTGTCCCGTCGCATAAATCACCCGTCATTGTCAATATGATCACTGTCCACCATGTCTTCACACGCTACGCCAGCTTGAGCTCAATGATTAATTAATGACTTCGCTTTCCAGAAAAGTAGGAAAGTGCCCTTGTAAGTTGACCCATGGCTGTCAAACTGAATGCGTAAAGCTGTGTGCCGCTGCTGTTTGGGACATTACGTGTGTGAAAGGATGAAATGTTTCACATAGCCTAACATCTTGAGATTTATTTCTGAGAAGCAAGATATTTTTCTTTCTTTGTTATCGCTCTTTGTTTTCACAAGTTAAAAGTCGCCTGGATTCCAAAATGAAAACGGACGGTTATATACCAAATGAATGTTCTTGTTCTGAATACTAAAGAAACTGTTGTAGGCCTCGGTTATGTTCCTGACATGTTGTTCATTGACTCACTCATTCAAAGGCTTCTTGAGGCTAAACTTTAGTTAACCAGACTTGTTTACCATGATGTCTGATGGATTTTTTCACCATGCAATTGCCTATTTCACCATTGTTTTTTCTCGATTAAATAGGTGTTGATGGATATAAAGTTTTATCGTTCAATAGTATTTCTACTTGTGCCACTGTCATTATTTAAGTTTCTGTGTCTAGTTAGACAGGCACGTCTGAGGGGGTGAATTTGCTGAGCGCAGTTGACAACAGGCGGGGGTGAGGGCTCAGGGGTGTGTCTGCCCAGGGCCTCGGCAAGGGTTAATGTGGCCCTGCCTCTCACACACTTATTTTTATTGATTTTTATTGATTTGTTGTAAAGAAATAAATCTCACTGGATTTGGGGGAAAATATTGTTTGAAGGGCCGCTCCCACAATAACTCTAACTCTAACTATAAATAACTGGGTCCCCTGCAGTGTATGTGGTCGGTGCTCACACCAGAGTGATATGGATCCCTGTAGCCCAGGCCTGGGTTTATCCGTATCGCTGCTTCTGGAGTGATGTTTCCAGGCCTGGACCTGATCCCATCAAACATCTGACCAATCAGCTCATTGTTTAAACCAACAATCATGAATATTTATTTCCCTGAGGGTCAGGACCAAGCAATATTATAGTGGGGATTATAGTTGTAGTGTTTCTGCTCCAGACTGGAACTAAACTCAGGCAGAGGGAGAGTCAGAGTTGGAGTTATAGGTAGAGTTATAGTTATGGGTGTTGTGGGACCGGGCCCTCAGTGTGATGGAGATCAGTTCACATCTCACTCACCTCTTTGAGTGGAGCTCCTGCTTCTTCTAGTGATGGATCTGTGGTTGATCTCCTCATAGACTGCCTCAGGCTGAGTCTTACGCCTCGTCTTAGAGACATCTGGGAGTGGATAATAATAATAATAATAATAGAGTTTGTATTTGGGAATAATTATGAATACCAATTTTGAATAAAGTGTGCGATTGTAAATAATATAATCCAATAATAGAGTTGGTGTTGAAGAGAAAAGAAAATGTGTGAATGTGTCGTACCTCTCCTGAGCGCTCTGTTCTGGTAAAACAGGAGCAGCAGAAGCACTAAGGCCAGGAAGAGCAGCGTTCCCAACACAAAGAGAACTAGTGGAGGGCTGGATGGAGCTCCAGCTGATGGAGGAGTTTGAGTGGCTCTTACTGAAGTCAGAAACACAGAAGAGGATCTCGATACGACACTGTAATCATAAATATTTAGAAAAATACTGAACAGAAGCAATTATTGTAGTGGAACAAATATACAGACCTGATGTGGTGGTGGTGGGTCTCGCTGTGGACACAGTGGATATGTCTGTATTTACAAAAAGAAAAAAAAACATTTATATTCTCCAATTAAAATAAACTCTCACTCAATAAGGTTTATGAGATGCTGATGAGTGAATTTCAGATTTGAGCTTTCAAGATTACATTGAAGATTACTGTATAAATAAAAGTCAGCAAGTCTTAACACTGGGAGAAAAGTGTAATGAGCAGAGACAGAAAGCTGAAAAGTTAGTGCACCCCTCTGACCTGCACAGGTGACTCCAGCATGAGAGCAGCCAGCGTGGTTCTTCAGGGAATGATGACAGTCCCACAGGTGAATCTCATCCCCTCGACACTTCACTCTGTTCAGCCAGATCGTCCCTTCACCAGGACCAGGAACATTCCTCTCAGCTCTCAGCGCCGACCCACAGCCCAGCTGTCTGCACACCACCTGAGCGTTCCTGATGTTCCACTGATCATCACAAATGAAGCCCCATGTAGCGTTATGATACACCTCCAACCTCCCAGAGCAGCTTCCCTTATCTCCCCTCAGCCTGAGAGACCAGCGCTCTACATCACACACATCACACATGAGGAAACACACCCACGCTGAAGAACAGCTCCAGTCACACAGCTCACTACAACACAATGATAATACAACCTTATATGACACTCAACATGGGCTTGTTTACCAAAAACACTTTCTGAGGTCTTCTGAAAAAGAATCTCATACCAACTCCATATCCAGGTGTTTACTTTGATGTGTTATTCATAAATAAAGGAATGAATTGCTGCTGAATGAAATCATGTAAAGCAGTAAGATCAGCTTTGGGTTCGGTTTCCTGATTTGATCTCTGTTGGTTGAATTTTCATGAAGTGTGAGGAAGACTGATGCCCTCAGGATGGTTCTATGAGGAAATCCATTCAAGTCCTCAGAAAATGATTTTATAAACACATGAGGAAATATCTTCTGTCACTAACAAATGCAAATGAAGAACAGTACAAAAAGCTTTTCCTTATCCATCCTTACTTGAGCAATGTTTCTGAGAGGGAAATGAAGAGCACTTTTCTCGTGGATGGAGAGACTTTCCATCATCTGCAGGAATAAAATACATGCATTAATGAAAAGGTTTCACATGCAGGTTTATCTCTCAGAGCAGACTTTCCTCAGACTTTTCACAGGATTTTTTACCAAATACACTTTATATTTCAGCAACATTAGTTATACACTATTCACAATGAAACACTGCAGTTTATGGCAATGGACAGAAGCAGAAAAGTCTGAATCCACCCACCTGTACAGGTAATACGAACCACCTCATCACCATTATCACAGCGGTTCTGTCCCCAGGGTGAAGATGGACACTGCCACAGATTAGAGTCGTGTTTCCTACACTTCAGATGATCCAGCCAGTTCGGAGCAGATTTTACTCTCGCTGCAGTGTTTGACAGACTGCCACGTCTTCCACAGTTCAGCTCTCGACACACCATGTCTGCTGTTTCTACCTCCTGCTCCATCTGATTGTGACACACATTACCCCAGGTTCCATTGTAGAACACTTCCAGATTCCCCTCACAGCCCTCCGTGAGTCGGATCTCTTTAAACTCTACTGGAAGAAGAACGACTTCAACTTCATTTGTAAAAATCCTGTTTTATTGACTCAGTTAAAGATGTGTAATATTATGTTTCTGTAAAAAGATATTCAACATGGATGACATTTATAAAAAGCTCCTTACTCTCATGTTGAATTTCAGGAACTTTGGAGCTGAGTTTTGAAACACAGACATGTCCATATTTAACAGGTTTAATCTCAGTCATCACACTGTACCTGAGCACACGACTCCTACGTCCTCCTGGTGTCCACATTCACCCTCTTCACACCGCTGAAATCTGCAGTTCCACAGGGACGTCTCGTTCCCCTCACACTCCACCTCATTCAGCCATATGGACCCAGTTCCAGGACCAAACCAGGCTGGTATGTGGGTACTGAGGGCCTCTCCACACTGCAGCTGTCTGCACACCACCTGCGCATCCTCAATATCCCACGAGTCATCACACACTGTCCCCCACGAGCCGCTGTGGAAAACCTCCAGCCTTCCTGCACAGTCTCCACCAGAACCAACCAGCCTGATGGACCTGGGGTCTGAGTTAAAGATTTATTTAATTTAATAAAGTATATAAAACTAATATCCCTTTGTAGACTATGCGATTATTCTGTATATTTAATAGAACACTTTAGAATGATAAAACATTTATTCCTGTTGTTAATTGCTGCTCATTGGTTGGTGTTGTGCTGCTTACCTGAGCAGGTGATGTACAGCTGTTCCCCGGAGCTGCAGCTGACATTTTGTGCTCTGCTGCAGTTCCCCAGATGAGCTTCAGTCCCAGAGCAGCTGAAACCCGTTACACACATGTGTTTGTGTTCAGTGGTGGATGGAGAGGAGCGGTAGTTCAGCACAGAGCCACAGCCCAGCTGTCTGCAGAGCACAGATGCCTCAGACAGACTCCACGAGTCCAGGAGAACTCTCCTCCAGTCCTGCCTGAAATAAATCTCCACCTCCCCCTGACACTCGCTCCCTCCAGACAACCGCACTCGCCCCTCATGAAACGCCACGGATGATCCTGAAGCAGAAGAACATGGTTTAAATATTCTAATGAACACTGACTTTATTCACTAACGTGGTGTACGTGATGTTAATATCTCACCATTACAGATGACTCCAGCATCGTGTTGATGAGAGCATGCAGCTCGACTCCATGATGAGACGCCACATTGTGAGAGGTGTGTCTCATTCCCCTGACAATCAAACACATCAGCCCAGATGTGGCCACTCCCGTTCCCAAACCAGTCAACCTCCACCACAGCCACAGCACTCCCACAGTCCAGCTGTGCACAGAGAACATCTGTAGCTCTCATATCCCAGCTTACAGCACAAACTGTGCCCCACTCACTGAGGTACTGGAGCTCCACTCGACCGGAACAGGAGTCCGATCCGTTCACCAGCCGCGCCCCTGTGTGAGCTGAACAAACAGCCGAGAGCTCGGTGAAAGATGAAAATTAACAAAGGCAGCTTAAAGTTTGATTGACAGGTTTGTGGTCTCTATTTAAACAGAAGTTAAATCATGATACTTAACCAGAACATTTTAATCCCACATCGTTGTCATGGGAGCAGGTTGAGTGTTTGAGTGAAGATGATGTTGGACAGAAGTAAATCTCAGATTCGTTTCCTCTACACTGAAGCTCCTCTGTCCACACCTGACCCTCCCCTCGGCCAAAAGCAGCTGATCCCAGCACCTCCACAGGAATCCCACAGCCCAGCTCTCTGCACACAACCTCTGCATCCTGCTGGTCAAAGTCAGCATCACACACTGTGGACCAGGAACCTCCATGAAGCACCTCCACTCTCCCAGAGCACCGGTGAGGACCAGCAGAGAGTCTCGGCCTTATGTGACCTGGGTTTGATTTCATTGTTTAAATATTGTAGACATTTTCATTCAGAATATCAACAAATCATTACACTGGAGTTGCAAAATGCTTTAGATTTACATAAAAAGTATTCACATTATTGTATTGATATTATGATTTTTTTTTCAAACACAGCAGTTTACCTGAACAGACGACTCCAGCATCAATCACATGATAACAGGCATGTTCCCCTTGTGAGCTACAATTGTTCAGTGTTGACTCTGATCCTCTGCAGTACAAATCGTGTATCCAGATTGGTCCTGATCCTTGTCCAAAATCAGCCCAATACCGCAGAGCTTCAGGCTCCCCACAGCGCAGCTCTCTACACACCACTGCAGCATCTTTCACATCCCAAGCAGAACTACACACTGTTCCCCACTGACCATCCTGAAGAACCTCCACTCTCCCAGCACAGCGACTTTCACCATTCACCAACCTCACACCGTCTGAGAGGTGGACAGAACAATGGAGTCAGTATGCAAAAAAAAAGAGAAAGACCCACAGATAGAAAGAAGTTTCACTTTTCTTTCTTTCTTTCTTTCTTTCTTTCTTTCTTTCTTTCTTTCTTTCTCTGTGATATGATCCTCATGTACTATTGGTAACAGCAGTATCACAGGACTCTGGTATTTTCTCTGTCAAAATTAATTAAATCAATGACAGTAAATACACTTTGATGTTATTTATGAATGTGTTCATTATGGAGATTACAAAACTGTCACATTATTATCATACCTGTCACTATAACTGTCCTCTGATCAGCTGGAACAGCGTCATCATCGTTCTCAGGATCATTTCCTACAGTGACACACAGATATTTAAAGTGATGAAGTCAGAATGAACATTAAAGTGACAGAAATAGTGTTGAAGAGTCACAACAATCCCAGTGGGCCAGATTCAGAACCAGTGAAGTCCAGAAGTCCCATCAGAATGTCAGCAGGGAGAGTTCCTCATATTCAGAGTCGGGTTACACAGCTGCTTCAGGCAGTTTTATGTGTTCTTCCTTGATATTATTAACATTTAATATCATCATTTTATTAACACTCATCATTTAATTCACAAAATATATGGGACTGAAAATCGCACTTTTTACATTTCCTGTCAAATGTAACACGATGGAACATAAAAGCAAGAAACAGCTTAAAAATAAAAAGACTAATATGAGGATATAGGAATGAGATGGCGAGCACTGAGTCGATCATATTGATAAGATTTTGATGCCTGAATCGTTCTATTAATTTAATTATATGGCTTCCACACTCATTGTTCTCCAGCTTATAAAATAGGCCCTGATCCAGAACATCATCTTCTATTGTAGTCAATTTTTTCATGCTTTAGATTGGAATTTTTATTACTTCAAATGAATAAAACATGATGTCTGTGTTAATTTCATCTGCTCTCCTGATCAGAAAACATCATCACGGTGTGAAGGATAATCTGACCGAGCGCTCGTCTGATACACTGACAGAGACACTTTAAGTTCATTTATAATTTTGCCCATAAAACCTTCACTCCTCCAGATAAGCAATATTTCTTATTCACATGTGTCTCCTCAAACATCCTCCATGTGAAACAACCTTTTTGTGCACTATAAGTCTGAATATTGTTAATCAATTAATACCATCATATTTATGTCTTGAATATTGTCCTTGAATGACGCTCCATCGTGTTTTTGAGTGAATTTACAGCATGAATATAAATGTCAGCGTGGCATTGTTGTTCCAGCAAACTGTCAGATGGTGGCGCTGGAGTTAACACTGCTCCTCACTCAGGCTGATATCATGCAAGAAACACGTGTTTAAGTTCAACATCAGAAATGCACGCAAATGAGACACGCCTTTGTTTTAGATAAACTCTGCCCTGAAAATAAGACAGTTGTCACATTGCAGGTCTGAATACTGATGTGGAGATTTAAATATCAATTAAAATTTCTTCCAATTTGTCAAAGAAACTGAACAGAATCTCACTGAGCAGAATGTAATGTAATAATCACAAAACATAATCAGAGTTCTCTGTTGTTTCATCGAAATCAAAGAAAAGCAGAGTGTGAATGTTTAAGGCAGAGCTTATTACCCTCAGGGTTGTGATCCCACCAGAGGTCACCTGAGATATTATTATTATTATTATTATTATTATTATTATTATTTCAGCAATTCACATGGTAAGCTGATAATGCGTTTTTTGTAATCTAGACATCGAGCTTTAGCCTATATCCTTAGGTGTCGAGTGACTTTCTTAAAATCTTTGCTGTTCCCAACAAGTGAGCTTTCTGAAGCAACGCAGTTCTGTCATTCAGTCCAATTTTGTTTATCGATTCCTTGAAGTTCTGAGTGATTTTCCCAAGTGCTCCAATAACAACTGGTACTACATTTACTCTCCTGCACTTCCAGATCTTCCCAATCGCTCTTTTAAGGTCTTGATATTTTTAATTTTCTCATGTTCCTTTTCCAACACTCGCGTGTCAAAGGGTCATGCTATGTCGATTTCATTTCACGTTCTCTCTTCCTTCTCCAATACGACCATATCAGGTCTGTTATGTTGAAGATGACGGCCTGTTTGAACCCTGAGGTCCCACAGTATTTTCACTTCATCATTTTCCATGAGCCCTTCCGGAGTGTGGTCATACCACTTATACCACTGAACTTCTGACAGAGCTTCCAGTGAATGACTTGTCCGACCTTATCATGTCTCCACATTTTGTTTTCTGTTTGTGTGAGTTTCTTTCATTCTGCTGTTAGATGACGAATTGTCTTTTCTCTTTCTCCACATCAGGGACACATTCTCCTTGTCGACTCTGTTCTTGATGCTGTTGGATCGGAATGCTTGATCTTGTGCAGCAGTTAAGAGTCCTTCCGTTTCTTTTTTTATGGTACGTCTATTTAACCAGTTCCACAAATCCTAATCTCTCACTTCCTCCGGTCCCTTCATAAATTGTCCATGCAGTGTCTTGTTTCTATATCTGCTCATTCTTTCTTCAGCTATACTTTGCCTTCTCACCCCCTCATCCAAATTTTTTTCATCTGCTACAAAACGATGTAACCTTTCAATAGTTGCTTCAACAAACGTGTATAAACGACCTACTTCAATGTTTACACAGTCCTCTACACTTAATAAACCTCATCCACCACTTATCATTTCACATAAAGTCTATCGTCATCCCCCTGTGGGTGAAGTGTTCTGTTAATGGTGAACAACTTTCTCATTTTCTGGTCCAATTTCCTGAGCTCTTCTTTGGTCCAACTGATAATTGCTGCACCAGACCTTCCCACTGAAACTGCCCTTAAATTGATCGCCTTCATCACGTTTCCACCATTCAGTTGTAACATATCCTTCTCAGCTACTCATTAGATAGTGCCTTTCTCACGTCACTGTGTGTTAGGTCATCTGCCTCTAATATCCCATTATTATTATTATTATTATTATTATCAGTTGTAGTAAAATGATCATACAGTGTGTAATTCCTCTAAAGCTGATTTTACAGCAGATTGCAGTGACGCTGCGTCCAACACACTGTCATGTTTATCAAAGTGGACTTTACACCGGACCCCGATAGCGAAGTCTATTATGATCAACATTTATTTAATAGAACTTAAATATCGATTGTGGTAATAAATATATTTTTGAGCATATATTTTAAAAGTTAAGATTAAAAACAATTTACCTGAGCAGGTGACTCCAGCATCTCCACCATGATTACAGTTATTTTTGCCCAACTCTGCTGATGTACAGTTCTTCAGTGTCGACTCTGATCCTCTACAGGTCACATAATTCATCCAGATTGGTCCGGATCCTCGTCCAAAGTGAGCAAAATACCGAACATTTACAGGCTCCCCACAGCGCAGCTCTCTACACACCACTGCAGCTTCTCTCATATCCCAGCCATTATGACACACTGTTCCCCACTGACCATCATGAAGAACCTCCACTCTCCCAGCACAGCGACTTCCACCATTCACCAACCTCACACTGCCTGAGAGAGAGAGAGAGAGAGAGAGAGAAAATCCACATAAACCAGACCATCAATAAAACTTCTCTCTCTCTCTCTCACACACACACACACACACACACACAGACACACACACACACACACACACACACACACTCTCACACACACACACACACACACACACACACACACACACACACACACACACACACACTCTCTCTCTCCCTCTCTCTCTCCCTCACGCACACAAACACTCTCTCTCTCTCTCTCTCTCTCTCTCTCTATCTCTCTCTCACACACACACACACACACAAACATTTTTAGTCAGAATATCAATAAATCACTCCAATGGAGGAGCAAAATTTAGTCAAATCAATCAAAACAATAATTTTACTCTTTGTAATATTTTTTCCTAAATACAGCAGTTTACCTGAACAGGTGACTCCAGCATCCCGACCGTGACCACAGTAATCCCCCCTCCCATCTGATCTACAGTTCTTCAGTGTCGACTCTGATCCTCTACACTGCACACCAACCAGCCAGATTGGTCCTGATCCCGCTCCAAAGTCACTGTTTTGTGGTGCATCTCCAGGCCCCCCACAGCCCAGCTCTCCACACACCACTGCAGCATCGTCCAGATCCCAGCCAACACCACACACTGTTCCCCACTGACCATCCTGAAGAACCTCCACTCTCCCAGCACAGCGACTTCCACCATTCACCAACCTCACACTGCCTGAGAGAGAGAGAGAGAGAGAGAGAGAGAGAGAGAGACCCCATATTAACCATACCGTCAAATAAAACTTCTCTCTCTCTCACACGCGCACACACATTTTCAGTCAGAATATCAATAAATCATTACACTGGAGTTGCAAAATGCTTTAGATTTACATAAAATGTACTCACATTATTGTATTGATATTATCAATGTATTTATTTATTTTTTCAAATACATCAGTTTACCTGAACAGACGACACCAGCATCAATCACATGACCACAGGCATGTCCCCCTTGTGAGCTACAGTTGTTCAGTGTTGACTCTGATCCTCTGCAGTACAAATCGTGTATCCAGATTGGTCCTGATCCTCGTCCAAACTCAGCCCAATACCCCAGAGCTTCAGGCTCCCCACAGCGCAGCTCTCTACACACCACTGCAGCATCTTTCACATCCCAGGCAGAACTACACACTGTTCCCCACCGACCATCCTGAAGAACCTCCACTCTCCCAGCACAGCGACTTTCACCATTCACCAACCTCACACCGTCTGAGAGGTGGACAGAACAATGGAGTCAGTATGCAAAAAAAAAATAAAGAAAGACCCACAGATAGAAAAGTGAAACTTCTTTCTTTCTTTCTTTCTTTCTTTCTTTCTTTCTTTCTTTCTTTCTTTCTTTCTTTCTGTGATATAATACTTGTGTACTATTGGTAACAGCAGTATCACAGGACTCTGGTATTTTCTCTGTCAAAATTAATTAAATCAATGACAGTAAATACACTTTGATGTTATTTATGACTGTGTTCATTATGGAGATTACAAAACTGTCACATTATTATCATACCTGTCACTATAACTGTCCTCTGATCAGCTGGAACAGCGTCATCATCGTTCTCAGGATCATTTCCTACAGTAACACACAGATATTTAAAAAGTGATGAGTTCCTCATATTCAGAGTCGGGTTACACAGCTGCTTCAGGCAGTTTTATGTGTTCTTCCTTTATATTATTCACATTTAATATCATCATTTTATTAACACTCATCATTAAATTCACAAAATATCTGGGACGGAAAATCACACTTTTTACATTTCCTGTCAAATGTAACACCATGGAACATAAAAGCAAGAAACAGTTTAAAAATAAAAAGATTAATATGATGATATAGGAATGAGATGGCGAGCACTGAGTCGATCATATTGATAAGATTTCGATGCCTGAATAGTTCTATTAATTTAATTATATGGCTTCCACACTCGTTGTTCTCCAGCTTATAAAATAGGCCCTGATCCAGAACATCATGTTCTACTGTAGTCAATTTTTTTCATGCTTTAGTTTGGAATTTTAATTCTTCAAATGAATTAAACATGATGTCTGTGTTAATTCCATCTGCTCTCCTGTTCAGAAAACATAATCACGGTGTGAAGGATAATCTGACCGAGCGCTCGTCTGATACACTGACAGAGAAACTTTAAGTTCATTTATAATTTTGGCCATAAAGACTTCACTCCTCCAGATAAGCAATATTTCTTATTCACATGTGTCTCCTCCAACATCCTCCATGTGAAACAACCTTTTTGTGCACTATAAGTGTGAATATTGTTAATCAATTAATACCATCATATTTATGTCTTGAATATTGTCCTTGAATGATGCGCCATCGTGTTTTTTAGCGAATTTACAGCATGAATATGAATATCAGCATGGCATTGTTGTTCCATCAAACTGTCAGATGGTGGTGCTGGAGTTAACACTGCTCCTCACTCAGGCTGATATCACGCAAGAAACACGTGTTTAAATTCAACATCAGAAACGCACGCAACTGAGACACGCCTGTGTTTTAGATAAACTCCGCCCCTTGTTTGTAACGTCTGAAAATATGACAGTTGTCACATCGCAGGTCTGAATACTGATGTGGAGATTTAAATATAATTTAAAATTTCTTCCAATTTGTCAAAGAAACTGAACAGAATCTCACTGAGCAGAATGTAATGTAATAATCACAAAACAATCAGAGTTCTCTGTTGTTTCATCGAAATCAAAGAAAAGCAGAGTGTGAATGTTTGAGGCAGAGCTTATTACCCTCAGGGTTGTGATCCCACCAGAGGTCACCTGAGATATTATTATTATTATTATTATTTCAGCAATTCACATGGTAAGCTGATAATGCGTTTTTTTGTAATCTAGACATCGAGCTTTAGCCTATATCCTTAGGTGTCGAGTGACTTTCTTAAAATCTTTGCTGCTCCCAACAAGTGAGCTTTCTGAAGCAACGTAGTGCTGTCATTCAGTCCAATTTTGTTTATCAATGCCTTGAAGTACTGAGTGATTTTCCCAAGTGCTCCAATAACAACTGGTACTACATTTACTCTCCTGCACTTCCAGATCTTCCCAATCACTCTTTTAAGGTCTTGATATTTTTTAATTTTCTCATGTTCCTTTTCCAACACTCGCGTGTCAAAGGGGCATGCTATGTCAATTACATTTCACGTTCTCTCCTCCTTCTCCAATACGACCATATCAGGTCTGTTATGTTGAAGATGATGGCCTGTTTGAACCCTGAGGTCCCACAGTATTTTCACTTCATCATTTTCCATGAGCCCTTCCGGAGTGTGGTCATACCACTTATACCACTGAACTTCTGACAGAGCTTCCAGTGAATGACTTGTCCGACCTTATCATGTCTCCACATTTTGTTTTCTGTTTGTGTGAGTTTCTTTCATTCTGCTGTTAGATGACTAATTGTCTTTTCTCTTTCTCCACATCAGGGACACATTCAACTTGTCGACTCTGTTCTTGATGCTGTTGGTTCGGAATGCTTGATCTTGTGCAGCAGTTAAGAGTCCTTCCGTTTCTTTCTTTATGGTACGTCTATTTAACCAGTTCCACAAATCCTAATCTCTCACTTCCTCCGGTCCCTTCATAAATTGTCCATGCAGTGTCTTGTTTCTATATCTGCTCATTCTTTCTTCAGCTGTACTTTGTTTTCTCACCCCCTCATCCAAATTTTTTTCATCTGCTACAAAACGAAGTAACCTTTCGATAGTTGCTTCAACAAACTTGTATAAACGACCTACTTCAATGTTTACACAGTCCTCTACACTTAATAAACCTCATCCACCACTTATCATTTCACATAAAGTCTATCATCATCCCCCTGTGGGTGAAGTGTTCTGTTAATGGTGAACAACGTTCTCGTTTTCTGTTCCAATTTCCTGAGCTCTTCTTTGGTCCAACTGATAATTCGTGCACCAAACCTTCCCACTGAAACTGCCCTTAAATTGATTGCCTTCATCACATTTCCACCATTCAGTTCTCACTTCAGTATCCTTCATATCCTTCTCAACTACTCATTAGATATTGCCTTTCTCACATCACTGTGTGTTAGGTCATCTGCCTCTAATATCCCATTATTATTATTATTATTATTATTATTATTATTATTATCAGTAGTAGTAAAATGATCATACAGTGTGTAATTCCTCTAAAGCTGATTTTACAGCAGATTCAGTGACGCTGCGTCCAACACACTGTCATGTTTATCAAAGTGGACTTTACACCGGACCCCGACAGCGCAGTCTATTATGATCAACATTTATTTAATAGAACTTAAATATCGATTGTGGTAATAAATATATTTTTGAGCATATATTTTAAAAGTTAAGATTAAAACCAATTTACCTGAGCAGGTGACTCCAGCATCTCCACCATGATTACAGTTATTTTTGCCCAACTCTGCTGATGTACAGTTCTTCAGTGTCGACTCTGATCCTCTACAGTTCACATCATCCATCCAGATTGGTCCGGATCCTCGTCCAAAGTGAGCCACATACCGAACATTTACAGGCTCCCCACAGCGCAGCTCTCTACACACCACTGCAGCATCTCTCATATCCCAGCCATCATCACACACTGTTCCCCACTGACCATCATGAAGAACCTCCACTCTCCCAGCACAGCGACTTCCACCATTCACCAGCCTCACACTGCCTGAGAGAGAGAGAGAGAGAGAGAGAGAGAATCCACATAAACCAGACCATCAAATAAAACTTCTCTCTCTCTCTCTCACACACACACACGCACACTCTCACACACACTCTCTCTCCCTCTCTCTCTCCCTCACGCACACAAACACACTCTCTCTCTCTCTCTCTCTCTCTCTCTCACACACACACACACACACACAAACATTTTTAGTCAGAATATCAATAAATCACTCCAATGGAGGAGCAAAATTTAGTCAAATCAATCAAAACAATAATTTTACTCTTTGTAATATTTTTTCCTAAATACAGCAGTTTACCTGAACAGGTGACTCCAGCATCCCGACCGTGACCACAGTAATCCCCCCTCCCATCTGATCTACAGTTCTTCAGTGTCGACTCTGATCCTCTACACTGCACACCAACCAGCCAGATTGGTCCTGATCCCGCTCCAAAGTCACTGTTTTGTGGTGCATCTCCAGGGCCCCCACAGCCCAGCTCTCCACACACCACTGCAGCATCGTCCAGATCCCAGTCATCACCACACACTGTTCCCCACTGACCATCCTGAAGAACCTCCACTCTCCCAGCACAGCGACTCCCACCATTCACCAACCTCACACCGTCTGAGAGAGAGAGAGAGAGATAGAGAGAGAGAGAGAGAGAGAGAGAGAGAGAATTCAAAAAAACATATCATGTGTTCTCTCTCTCTTTCTCTCTCTCTCTCTCTCTCTCTCACACACACAAACATTTTTAGTCAGAATATCAATAAATCATTACAGTGGAGGAGCAAAATTTTGTCAAATTGATCAAAACAATAATTTTACTCTTTGTTATATTTTTTCCTAAATACAGCAGTTTACCTGAACAGGTGACTCCAGCATCCCGACCGTGACCACAGTAATCCCCCCTCCCATCTGATCTACAGTTCTTCAGTGTCGACTCTGATCCTCTACACTGCACACCAACCAGCCAGATTGGTCCTGATCCCGCTCCAAAGTCACTGTTTTGTGTTGCATTTACAGGCTCCCCACAGCCCAGCTCTCCACACACCACTGCAGCATCGTCCAGATCCCAGTCATAACCACACACTGTTCCCCACTGACCATCCTGAAGAACCTCCACTCTCCCAGCACAGCGACTTCCACCATTCACCAACCTCACACTGCCTGAGAGAGAGAGAGAGAGAGAGAGAGAGACCCCATATGAACCATACCGTCAAATAAAACTTCTCTCTCTCTCACACGCGCACACACATTTTCAGTCAGAATATCAATAAATCATTACACTGGAGTTGCAAAATGCTTTAGATTTACATAAAATGTACTCACATTATTAGTTCACCAAAACCCCTATGGAGAGAAATCCGAGGACCGTGACGTCGCCCGGGATGACGCAGCCGGGGCCCCACCCTGGAGCCAGGCCCGGGGTTGGGGCTCGTATGCGAGCGCTTGGTGGCCGGGCCTTTGCCCATGGGGCCCGGCCGGGCTCAGCCCGAAGAGGTGACGTGGGCCCGACCTCCTGTGGGTTCACCACCCACAGAGGTAGCAGTAGGGGACTGGTGCAATGTGGATTGGGTGGCAGTCGAAGGCAGGGGCCTCGACGACCTGATCCCCGGACACAGCGGCTGGCTGTTGGGACATGGAATGTCACTTCGCTGGGGGGGAAAGAGCCTGAGCTTGTGCGGGAGGTTGAGAGGTACCGGCTAGAGATAGTCGGGCTCACCTCCACGCACAGCTTGGGCTCTGGAACCCAGCTCCTCGAGAGGGGCTGGACTCTCCACTTCTCTGGAGTTGCCGGTGGTGAGCGGCGGCGGGCTGGTGTGGGCTTGCTTATAGCTCCCCAGCTCAGCCGCCATGTGTTGGAGTTTACCCCAGTGAACGAGAGGGTCGCCTCGCTGCGCCTTCGGATTGGGGAGAGGGCTCTTGCTGTTGTTTGTGCCTATGGCCCAAATAGCAGTATAGAGTATCCGGCCTTCTTGGAGTCCCTGGGAGAGGTACTGAGGAGTGCTCAGACTGGGGACTCCATTGTGTTACTGGGGGACTTCAATGCTCACGTGGGAGATGACAGTGACACCTGGAGGGGCGTGGTTGGGAGGAACGGCCTCCCCGATCTGAACCCGAGTGGTGTTTTGTTATTGGACTTCTGTGCTAGTCACGGTTTGTCCATAACGAACACCATGTTCGAGCATAGGGGTGTCCATAAGTGCACGTGGCACCAGGACACCTTAGGTCGGAGGTCAATGATAGACTTTGTAGTCGTTTCATCTGATCTCCGGCCCTATGTCTTGGACACTCGGGTGAAGAGAGGGGCTGAGCTGTCAACTGATCACCACCTGGTGGTGAGTTGGATCCGCTGGCGGAGGAGGAAGCTGGACAGACCTGGCAGGCCCAAACGTATGGTGAGGGTCTGCTGGGAACGTCTGGCCGAGCACTCTGTCGGGGAGGTCTTTAACTCCCACCTCCGGGAGAGCTTTTCCCAGCTTCCGAGGGAGGCGGGGGACATTGAGTCTGAGTGGACCATGTTCTCTACCTCCATTGTGGATGCAGCTGTTCGGAGCTGTGGCCGCAAGGTCTCCGGTGCCTGTCGTGGCGGCAATCCCCGAACCCGGTGGTGGACACCAGAAGTAAGGGATGCCATCAAGCTGAAGAAGGAGTCCTATCGGGCCATGTTAACCTCCAGGACTCCCGAGGCAGCTGACGGGTATCGGCAGGCCAGGCGTGCTGCAGCTCGGGCAGTTGCGGAAGCAAAAACTCGGAACTGGGAGGAGTTCGGGGAGGCCATGGAGAAGGACTATCGGTCGGCCTCGAAGAAATTCTGGCAAACCGTCCGGCGCCTCAGGAGGGGGAAGCAGTACTCTGCCAACACTGTTTACAGTGCGGGTGGGGAGCTGTTGACCTCGACTGGGGACATTGTCGGGCGGTGGAAGGAATACTTTGAGGATCTCCTCAATCCCACCGTCATGTCTTCCACTGAGGAGACTGAGGCTGATGACTCAGAGGTGGACTCGTCCATTACCCAAGCCGAAGTCACTGAGGTGGTTTGCAAGCTCCTCGGTGGCAAGGCACCGGGGGTGGATGAGATCCGCCCTGAGTATCTCAAGTCTCTGGATGTTGTGGGGCTGTCTTGGTTGACACGCCTCTGCAACATCGCGTGGCGGTCAGGGACAGTGCCTCTGGAGTGGCAGACTGGGGTGGTGGTCCCTCTTTTTAAGAAAGGGGACCGGAGAGTGTGCCCCAATTATAGGGGAATCACACTTCTCAGCCTCCCAGGGAAGGTTTACTCCAGGGTACTGGAGAGGAGAATTCGACCAATAGTCGAACCTCGGATCCAGGAGGAACAATGCGGTTTTCGTCCTGGTCGCGGAACACTGGACCAGCTCTATACCCTTCATAGGGTGCTCGAGGGTTCATGGGAGTTTGCCCAACCAGTCCACATGTGCTTTGTGGATCTGGAGAAGGCATTCGACCGTGTCCCCCGTAGTATTCTGTGGGGGGTGCTTCGGGAGTATGGGGTTCGGGGCTCTTTGCTAAGGGCTGTCCGGTCCCTGTACGAACGGAGCAGGAGTCTGGTTCGCATTGCCGGCAGTAAGTCAGACCTGTTCCCAGTGCATGTTGGACTCCGGCAGGGCTGCCCTTTGTCACCGGTTCTGTTCATAATTTTTATGGACAGAATTTCTAGGCGCAGCCAGGGGCCAGAAGGAATCCTGTTTGGGAACCACAGGATTTCATCTCTGCTTTTTGCGGATGATGTTGTCCTGTTGGCTTCTTCAAACCAGGACCTTCAGCATGCACTGGGGCGGTTTGCAGTCGAGTGTGAAGCGGCTGGGATGAGAATCAGCACCTCCAAGTCCGAGGCCATGGTTCTCGACCGGAAAAGGGTGGCTTGCCCTCTCCAGGTTGGTGGAGAAGTTCTGCCTCAAGTGGAGGAGTTTAAGTATCTCGGGATCTTGTTCACGAGTGAGGGAAGGATGGAGCGTGAGATCGACAGGCGGATCGGTGCAGCCTCCGCAGTGATGCGGTCGCTTTACCGGTCCGTTGTGGTGAAGAAGGAGCTGAGCCAAAAGGCGAAGCTCTCAATTTACCGGTCGATCTACGTTCCGACTCTCACCTATGGTCATGAGCTTTGGGTAATGACCGAAAGGACAAGATCGCGGATACAAGCGGCCGAAATGAGTTTCCTTCGCAGGGTGGCTGGGCGCTCCCTTAGAGATAGGGTGAGAAGCACAGTCACTCGGGAGGAGCTCGGAGTAGAGCCGCTGCTGCTCCACATCGAGAGGAATCAGCTGAGGTGGCTCGGGCATCTTTTTCGGATGCCTCCTGGACGCCTACCTGGGGAGGTGTTCCAGGCATGTCCCCCCGGGAGGAGGCCCCGGGGAAGACCCAGGACACGCTGGAGGGACTATGTCTCTCGGCTGGCCTGGGAACGCCTCGGTGTTCTTCCCGAGGAGCTGGCCGAGGTGTCTGGGGAAAGGGAAGTTTGGGCTTCCCTGCTTAGACTGCTGCCTCCGCGACCCGGTCCCGGATAAAGCGGAAGAAGACGAGACGAGACGAGTACTCACATTATTGTATTGATATTATCAATTTATTTATTTATTTTTTCAAATACATCAGTTTACCTGAACAGACGACACCAGCATCACTAACATGACCACAGGCATGTTCCCCTTGTGAGCTACAGTTGTTCAGTGTTGACTCTGATCCCCTGCAGTACAAATCGTGTATCCAGATTGGTCCTGATCCTCGTCCAAACTCAGCCCAATACCCCAGAGCTTCAGGCTCCCCACAGCGCAGCTCTCTACACACCACTGCAGCATCTTTCACATCCCAGGCAGAACCACACACTGTTCCCCACCGACCATCCTGAAGAACCTCCACTCTCCCAGCACAGCGACTTTCACCATTCACCAACCTCACACCGTCTGAGAGGTGGACAGAACAATGGAGTCAGTATGCAAAAAAAAAATAAAGAAAGACCCACAGATAGAAAAGTGAAACTTCTTTCTTTCTTTCTTTCTTTCTTTCTTTCTTTCTTTCTTTCTTTCTTTCTTTCTTTCTGTGATATAATCCTTGTGTACTATTGGTAACAGCAGTATCACAGGACTCTGGTATTTTCTCTGTCAAAATTAATTAAATCAATGACAGTAAATACACTTTGATGTTATTTATGACTGTGTGCATTATGGAGATTACAAAACTGTCACATTATTATCAAACCTGTCACTATAACTGTCCTCTGATCAGCTGGAACAGCGTCATCATCGTTCTCAGGATCATTTCCTACAGTAACACACAGATATTTAAAGTGATGAGTTCCTCATATACAGAGTCGGGCAACACAGCTGCTTCAGGCAGTTTTATGTGTTCTTCCTTTATATTATTCACATTTAATATCATCATTTTATTAACACTCATCATTAAATTCACAAAATATCTGGGACTGAAAATCGCACTTTTTACATTTCCTGTCAAATGTAACACAATGGAACATAAAAGCAAGAAACAGTTTAAAAATAAAAAGACTAATATGATGATATAGGAATGAGATGGCGAGCACTGAGTCGATCATATTGATAAGATTTCGATGCCTGAATAGTTCTATTAATTTTATTATATGGCTTCCACACTCGTTGTTCTCCAGCTTATAAAATAGGCCCTGATCCAGAACATCATCTTCTATTGTAGTCAATTTTTTCATGCTTTAGATTGGAATTTTAATTCTTCAAATGAATAAAACATGATGTTTGTGTTAATTCCATCTGCTCTCCTGTTCAGAAAACATCATCACGGTGTGAAGGATAATCTGACCGAGCGCTCGTCTGATACACTGACAGAGACACTTTAAGTTCATTTAGAATTTTGGCCATAAAGACTTCACTCCTCCAGATAAGCAATATTTCTTATTCACATGTGTCTCCTCCAACATCCTCCATGTGAAACAACCTTTTTGTGCACTATAAGTCTGAATATTGTTGATCAATTAACACCATCATATTTATGTCTTGATTATTGTCCTTGAATGACGCTCCATCGTGTTTTTGAGCGAATTTACAGCATGAATATAAATGTCAGCGTGGCATTGTTGTTCCAGCAAACTGTCAGATGGTGGCGCTGGAGTTAACACTGCTCCTCACTCAGGCTGATATCACGCAAGAAACACGTGTTTAAATTCAACATCAGAAACGCACACAACTGAGACACGCCTCTGTTTTAGATAAACTCCGCCCCTTGTGTGTAACGTCTGAAAATATGACAGTTGTCACATTGCAGGTCTGAATACTTATGTGGAGATTTAAATATAATTTAAAATTTCTTCCAATTTGTCAAAGAAACTGAACAGAATCTCACTGAGCAGAATGTAATGTAATAATCACAAAACATAATCAGAGTTCTCTGTTGTTTCATCGAAATCAAAGAAAAGCAGAGTGTGAATGTTTGAGGCAGAGCTTATTACCCTCAGGGTGATGATCGCACCAGAGGTCACCTGAGATATTATTATTAGGGCCCGAGCCCGAATGGGCGAAGGCCCTATTGTTCTTGTAAGAGTTCACTATTCTTCTTCTTCTTCTTCTTTATTTTTCTCCGCTGTTGGGCCATTTTCGGGGCGCTTGCCATGGGCGAAAACGCACGAAATTTGGCACCAGTTCCGAGAATTGCCACCGCTACTCAGAACCAAAAGCCCAAACTTGGCCGGGGCTCAGGGCCTCTATAGCGCCCCCTAAGTCATTGTGATTTTGGCCTCCCGCATTAAGGTGCCTGGGTGCCATGTAGTTTGTAGTAGTGGCATGCCACTTGGTACGCATATGTATCTCACTAAGCCGGACAAAAATGTAATGCCAATGCATTAGCCACGCCCAACAGGAAGTGAGGTAATTTCACTTTTGTGCGAAATGCATGGCCACGAAAACGGCGCAACTCCTCCTTGACCGTTCATAGGACTGTCACCAAAATTGATACACATCATCTACAGACATGCCTGACTAAAGATACTAAATACGTTTCACGTAGGATAAACCGTTCAGAAGTTATACGTCAATCAATTTTCGATGCAAAATTTTACATGCTTAAAAATTCATAACAAATCTTCTGATTGCTCAAAACTGCTCATACTTCACACGCAAATCACTCATTGGGCTTCTGACATGTTACCCAATTTCTGTGATATTTCGCCACTGGGGGCGCTATTTTTGGGCAAAAAATCCAATCTTTCCTCAAATTTGGTCAAACTTCACGGCCACCCTCTTACTACCTCCCATGTCATGTATACCACATTTTGGGAATTTTCGTCCATGGGGGGCGCTGTTTTTGGCCGACACAATTGCTCCAAAACGGGTTTTTGGTAAATAATTCCATAATGCTTTTCCTTCACACCACTACCTTGTGATAGTGCGTTGCTGTTGTAGACATTTATTTTTCCAACTCATAATCGCTCATGTACAGCATAGCGCCACCTACTGACATGGGAAAAACCAAAAAATTTATTCTTCAAAAATCTATATCTCATCTTCTATTTACTCAATTGTCATCAAACTTCATACACAAACTCTTCATAGCTCACCTGACATGTACACCAAATTTTGTGCGCTTTCGCCCCTGGGGGTGCTGGTTATGTCAGAAAGGACATTGCAGCTTCTGATTTGTCAAACTTGGCAAGCAAACTCTTTACAAGACCCTTATTGGGGCGCTTGCCATGGTCGACAACGCACGAAATTTGGCTCCTTTTTCTTAGACTGCCACTGCTACTGAGAAACAGAAGCCCAGATCCAGGCGGGCCTCAGGGCCTCTATAGCGCCCCCTCACTCGTTGTGATTTTGGCCTCCCGCATTAAGGTGCCTGGTTGCCATGTAGTTTGTAGTAGTGGCATGCCATTTGGTACGCATATGTATCTCACTAAGCCGGACAAAAATGTAATGCCAATGCATTAGCCACGCCCAACAGGAAGTGAGGTAATTTCACTTTTGTGCGAGATGCATGGCCACGAATACGGCGCAAGTCCTCCTAGATCGTTCATAGGACTGTCACCAAAATTGATACACATCATCTACAGACATGGCTGACAAAAGTTACTAAATACGTTTCACGTAGCATAAACCGTTCAGAAGTTATACGTCAATCAATTTTCAATGCAAAATTTTACATGCTTAAAAATTCATAACAAATCTTCTAATTGCTCAAAACTGCTCATACTTCACACGCAAATCACTCATTGGGCTTCTGACATGTTACCCAATTTCTGTGATATTTCGCCACTGGGGGCGCTATTTTTGGGCAAAAAATCCAATCTTTCCTCAAATTTGGTCAAACTTCACGGCCACCCTCTTCCTACCTCCCATGTCATGTATACCACATTTTGGGAATTTTTGTCCATGGGGGGCGCTGTTTTTGGCCGACACAATTGCTCCAAAACGGGTTTTTGGTAAATAATTCCATAATGCTTTTCCTTCACACCACTACCTTGTGATAGTGCGTTGCTGTTGTAGACACTTATTTCTCCAACTCATAATCGCTCATGTACAGCATAGCGCCACCTACTGACATGGGAAAAACCAAAAAATTTATTCTTCAAAAATCTATATCTCATCTTCTATTTACTCAATTGTCATCAAACTTCATACGCAAACTCTTCATAGCTCACCTGACATGTACGCCAAATTTTGTGCACTTTCGCCCCTGGGGGTGCTGGTTATGGCAGAAATGATATTGCAGCTTCTGATTTGTCAAACTTGGCAAGCAAACTCTTTACAAGACCCTTATTGGGGCGCTTGCCATGGTCGACAACACACGAAGTTTGGCTCCTTTTTCTTAGACTGCCACCGCTACTGAGAACCAGAAGCCCAGATCCAGGCGGGCCTCAGGGCCTCTATAGCGCCCCCTAACGTGTTGTGATTTTTGCCTCTCGCATTAAGGTGCCTGCTTGGCATATAGTTTCTAGTTATTATTATTATTATTAGGGCCCGAGCACCGTTCAGTGCGAGACCCTATTGTTTTTGAAGGATTATTATTATTATTATTATTATTAGGCCCCGAGCACCGTGCAGTGCGAGACCCTATTGTTGCCATGTGTCCAATTCTGTGCTTTCTCGCCATTGTGGGAGTAATGTCTCTTGCCGAAGAAGCTGTGGAAGGTATTTCGCGGGGACGTGTGCCCCCGCCCCCCTTGGCCGCTGGCGCGAGGGCCCGTCGAGGCCGCTTGCGGCTTTAATTATTATTATTATTATTTCAGCAATTCACATGGTAAGCTGATAATGCGTTTTTTTGTAATCTAGACATCGAGCTTTAGCCTATATCCTTAGGTGTCGAGTGACTTTCTTAAAATCTTTGCTGTTCCCAACAAGTGAACTTTCTGAAGCAACGCAGTGCTGTCATTCAGTCCAATTTTGTTTACCGATGCCTTGAAGTTCTGAGTGATTTTCCCAAGTGCTCCAATAACAACTGGTACTACATTTACTCTCCTGCACTTCCAGATCTTCCCAATCGCTCTTTTATGGTCCTGATATTTTTAATTTTCTCATGTTCCTTTTCCAACACTCGCGTGTCAAAGGGGCATGCTATGTCGATTACATTTCACGTTCTCTCCTCCTTCTCCAATACGACCATATCAGGTCTGTTATGTTGAAGATGATGGCCTGTTTGAACCCTGAGGTCCCACAGTATTTTCACTTCATCATTTTCCATGAGCCCTTCCGGAGTGTGGTCATACCACTTATACCACTGAACTTCTGACAGAGCTTCCAGTGAATGACTTGTCTGACCTTATCATGTCTCCACATTTTGTTTTCTGTTTGTGTGAGTTTCAAGTTCAAGTTCAAGATTACTTTATTTGTCCCATCAATGGGCAATTTAGTTTACAGCTCAGTCTCCATCAGACAACAATAAATTAAAAATAATTAAGAGAACACAAGACATATACACATACATCCAATATACACACATCCAGTCAAACATCACACCCTACCCTGACAGTGATAGCCAGCATTTAATAAATCAAGTTCTCATTGGTGTACTCTATCCCTACCATCTTATTTAATAATCTAATACTTACAGGGATGAAAGAATTTGAGTACCTATTTGTTTTCGCTCTGACCGAGTAATAGCGCCTCCCAGAGGGCATTAAAGAAAACTGACCACTTAACACATGGTCAGGTTGGCTAATTAGGGCCCGAGCCCTATGGGCGAAGGCCCTATTGTTCTTGTAAGAGTTCACTATTATTATTCTTCCGTCTTCTTCTTCTTCTTCTTCTTCTTCTTCTTCTTCCGTCTTCTTCTTCTTCTTTATTTTTCTCCGCTGTTGGGCCATTTTCGGGGCACTTGCCATGGGCGAAAACGCACCAAATTTGGCACCAGTTCCGAGAATTGCCACCGCTACTCAGAACCAGAAGCCCAAACTTGGCCGGGGCTCAGGGCCTCTATAGCGCCCCCTAAGTCGTTGTGATTTTGGCCTCCAGCATTAAGGTGCCTGGGTGCCATGTTGTTTGTAGTAGTGGCATGCCATTTGGTACGCATATGTATCTCACTAAGCCGGACAAAAATGTAATGCCAATGCATTAGCCACGCCCAACAGGAAGTGAGGTCATTTCACTTTTGTGCGAAATGCATGGCCACGAATTCGGCGCAACTCCTCCTAGACCGTTCATAGGAATGTCACCAAAATTGATCCACATCATCTACAGACATGGCTGACAAAAGTTACTAAATACGTTTCATGTAGGATAAACCGTTCAGAAGTTATACGTCAGTCAATTTTCGATGCGATATTTTACATGCTTAAAAATTCATAACAAATCTTCTGATTGCTCAAAACTGCTCATACTTCACACGCAAATCACTCATTGGGCTTCTGACATGTTACCCAATTTCTGTGATATTTCGCCACTGGGGGCGCTATTTTTGGGCAAAAATTCCAATCTTTCCTCAAATTTGGTCAAACTTCACGGCCACCCTCTTTCTACCTCCCATGTCATGTATACCACGTTTTGGAACTTTTCGTCCATGGGGGGCGCTGTTTTTGGCCGCCGCAATTGCTCCAAAACGGGTTTTTGGTTAATAATTCCATAATGCTTTTCCTTCACACCACTACCTTGTGAGAGTACGTTGCTGTTGTAGACACTTATTTTTCCAACTCATAATCGCTCATGTACAGCATAGCGCCACCTTCTGACATGGGAAAAACCAAAAAATGTATTCTTCAAAAATCTATATCTCATCTTCTATTTACTCAATTGTCATCAAACTTCATACGCAAACTCTTCATAGCTCACCTGACATATACGCCAAATTTTGTGCACTTTCGCCACTGGGGGCGCTATTTTTGGGCAAAAAATCCAATCTTTCCTCAAATTTGGTCAAACTTCACGGCCACCCTCTTACTACCTCCCATGTCATGTATACCACTTGCCACCGCTACTCAGAACCAGAAG
The DNA here is from genome assembly GCF_027579695.1 of Neoarius graeffei. Lineage (NCBI taxonomy): Eukaryota > Metazoa > Chordata > Actinopteri > Siluriformes > Ariidae > Neoarius > Neoarius graeffei. Next base: position 1,220,943 of record NC_083589.1, on the reverse strand, counting down.
CCCAAACTTGGCCGGGGCTCAGGGCCTCTATAGCGCCCCCTAAGTCGTTGTGATTTTGGCCTCCAGCATTAAGGTGCCTGGGTGCCATGTAGTTTGTAGTAGTGGCATGCCATTTGGTACGCATATGTATCTCACTAAGCCGGACAAAAATCTAATGCCAATGCGTTAGCCACGCCCAACAGGAAGTGAGGTAATTTCACTTTTGTGCGAAATGCATGGCCACGAACACGGCGCTTCTCCTCCTACACCGTTCATAGGAATGTCACCAAAATTGATACTCATGATCTACAGACATGGCTGACAAAAGTTTCTAAATACGTTTCACGTAGCATAAACCGTTCCGAAGTTATACGTCAATCAATTTTCACTGCACAATTTTACATGCTTAAAAATTCATAACAAATCTTCTAATTGCTCAAAACTGCTCATACTTCACACGCAAATCACTCATTGGGCTTCTGACATGTTACCCAATTTCTGTGATATTTTGCCACTGGGGGCGCTATTTTTGGGCAAAAAATCCAATCTTTCCTCAAATTTGGTCAAACTTCACGGCCACCCTCTTACTACCTCCCATGTCATGTATACTACATTTTGGGCATTTGCGTCCATGGGGGGCGCTGTTTTTGGCCGACGCAATTGCTCCAACACGGGTTTTTGGTAAATAATTCCATAATGCTTTTCCTTCACACCACTACCTTGTGGTAATGTCTCTTGCCGAAGAAGCTGTGGAAGGTATTTCGCGGGGACGCATGCCCCTGCCCCCCTTGGCCGCTGGCGCGAGGGCCCGTCGAGGCCGCTTGCGGCTTTAATGATACTTCTAGCCTTTTGGACTGCCTGTTTGTTAAACAGAGCGCTCAAACCATTAAGGTGTGTTCCAATAATCCTTGATGAGGTGTTAACAATACTACTAAGACTGTTTTTGTCTTTGACTGATAAAGTGTCAAACCAACATAAAAAAGAAAACGTTAAAAGACTTTCAATAAAAGACTGATAACAATTACACAAAATGGTTTTAGAGACACTGAAGGAGTTAAGCTTCCTCAGTAGATGAATTCTCTGCTGTCCCTTTTTAACAATTGTCTCTGCGTTTAAATGAAAGTTCAGGTCACTATCAAATATTGTGCCTAAATATTTGTAAGAATCAACTATTTCAACTCCCCCCCCCCCCATGTATGACACTTGCCTTTGATTCGGCCTTCGCTCTCCTAAAATCTATTATGAGCTCCTTTGTTTTATCTACGTTCAAGTCTAGAAAGTTATTGTCGCACCACTTCACAAATGATGTCAGTGCTGGCCCATGAGTGGAATGTGGACCTTGGAACAGGGATAGCAGTGCAGTGTCATCTGAAAACTTAACCAGGTAGCTTCCTTGCTGGGAAGACCTACAGCTGTCTGTATATAGAATAAATAGCAGGGGAGAGAGTACACATCCTTGTGGCGAGCCAGTATTTGAAGTGATTGGTTGAGACAAATGACCATTTACTAAGACTCTCTGACTTCTATCTATTAAGAAATTTAAAATCAAAAGCAGTAATTGATTTGGTAATTGAAAGTCATTTTTCAGTCTCTCAATCAAAATATGCAGCTGCATTTTATTGAAAGCAGAAGAAAAATCTGCAAATAAAAGCCTGGCATGGGAGCCAGGTTTCTCCAAGTGTTTATATATTTTATCTAAAATAAAAAGTTTTGCATCATCCACACTTCTGCCTGTTTGATATGCAAACTGTAGTGGATCCAGCTTCCCAGTGACCAACGACTAAATTTCATTTTTGAGGATTTTTTCAAAATTCTTCATCACCAAGGTTGTAAGAGCTACAGGTCTAAAGTCTTTCAGCTCCTTAGGTTTATTTAATTTAGCTAATGGTATTATAGTGGAGCTCTTCCATATTTGGGGAATCAGCCCTTTTGTTGCACACATATTGAAGAGGGAGGTGAAAACTCCACTTAGTTGTTCTGCACAATGACGTAGTGTGCGTCCGCAAACAGCATCAGGACCAGCAGCTTTCCTAATATTGACCTTCTTAAACAGGGTTGTTACTTGCTCCTGAGATATTATTAGGTCATGATTAGGAACCAGAGTGTTTCTCCACATAGAAATATTGTTACCAAAGTCATCGGATTCGAAACGTGAGTAAAATAAATTAAAAGCATTTGGAAGATCACATGACTCAATACCTTGGATAGTAGTAGTCCTTCTGCCGTATTCAGCTTGTTGGTTTAATGATGCCATTGACTTTATTCCTCGCCAGGCAGCTCTAAGATCCCCTCCCCTGTATTGCTCTTCTACTTTTCTTCTATATTTCATTTTAGCTTTCCTAATCTCATTTTTTACTTCTTTGCACACCGCTTTAATCTCCCAAATGTCACCAGTATAGAAAGTCCTCTTTTTCTTGTTAATGACAGATTTTAGTTCTTTCGTCATCCATGGTTTGTTGTTCGGAAAAGTGACGGTAGTCTTAGTTGGGATGACCATATCCACACAAAATGTGATATATGATGATACCGTGTCTGCAAGTTCATCAATGCTCTCAGACCCTTCCTGAAAGCACTCCCAGTCCGTACACTCAAAACATGCTTGAAGTGAAGAGATACTATCCTCTGACCAGAGTTTCACAGTTCTCTCATTGTGTTCTAGGCGTCTGAAAGAAGGTTTGTACACTGGCATGAGGTAAATACTGTTATGATAGGAAGCTCCCAAGGAAGGCATAGGTATGGAGCTGTAAGCACCGTCCACTGACCCATAGCACAGATCAATCAAGGTCATTTTCTGCGTTGTAGTACAAGTAACATATTGATCATAAGTTCTCATAGTCTTACTCAAATCACAGTGGTTAAAATCTCCCAAAATAAATTTAGGTGCATCGGGGCAAATTTCGTCCAGTTTATGTGTAGTGTCTGCAATCAGCTGAGCAGCAGCGGCTGCATTTGCGCGCGGGTGAATGTATACCAGTGTATAAAAAAGTTGTTGAAACTCACGCGGAAGGTAGAAGGGGCGTAGTGAGATGGACAGTAATTCTATGTCGGCGGTGCATATTTTTTCCCTGATCGTAATAGTATTGCAATACCGCTCGTTGATGTAAAAACACACCCCTCCTCCTCCTCTGTTTTTTCCTGTTGCCTCCGGTGACCTGTCGAGCCGAATTGGGCTTCCAAACCCAGTTATTGACAGATCCTCGTCCCGATCTAGGTCGGTGAGCCATGATTCCGTAAAAGCAAGTAAACACGACTCCCTGATCTCCGCTCTAGTCTTAGTCCATAATTCCAATTCGTCAATCTTGTTACGGATGGATTGCACATTTGATAGCAATACAGAGGGGAGCGGTGGTAGCTTGCGGCGATTATCCAGCCGAAAAGTTTTCAATCTCCGGCGTAAGCCACCTCTCTTCCCCCTCTTCCGAGGTTTCAAGGCCGGTACACACCGCAGCGCCCTCGGGATCAGAGGCGATTTTTCTCACCAGGCAAGCCAATCAGCTACTTGGGGCCCCCACCAGGTGGCGACAGAGAGTCGAAATTTGCACAGCAGTTGCTAGAGAAATTTGCGAGTCGAGAGTGAAGAAGAATCGAAATTTGCGTTTTGAAAAGTCATTCGCTGAGTCTGACTCTCACGGGTTTCCCGTTTACAATAAGCTGTTGGGAGGAACAAAATGCTAAGCAGCCAATTGTGTGACCACATTTTTGAGTGACAATATTCTTCAAGCAATCAGCGCTTGCAGTCTGCAGAGGGATCCCTTCCTGCACGTGCAACCACATGTTTGCACAAATCGGAAACCCTGTAGGCTATTAACGTGCACATATTGCGTGTTGGTAGACCTCCATGGCTAAATTATTATGAAGAGAAACTATCCATCCGGGAGTGAAAAAAAGAAAGAAGAAAAAAGAAGACGAGGGGAGAAGAAAGCAAGATGGTGGTAAGTCAGTAGCAATAATAATGAACAGAGACAATAGTATTTTTCCCTATGATGGGCGTTTGTTTAAAAAAAAAAAAAAGGTTGAGAACCGCTGCCTTACACAAAGGTTAAAAGCTAAAAGTTTAAAGGCTTTTCGTTTGTTTGTTTTAATATAATATTGAAATAATACATTTAATATAATATTATATTTAATATTGCACTCTCTGTTAAAATAAACAGAAACTTCACAATGTTCATGTTTGTTTATGTAATATTTCTAACTTGTGAAATAAAACAAAACTATACTTGCTACAATTTGTTGGTTATTTATTAAAATTACAAAGGTCCAGAGTTTGTCCTAGTGAAATTCTGTTGTGTGTGCACGTGTGTGGTGGGGGGGGGCGGGTGGGCGGGCGGTGGTGGGGCCCCCCAATGAATTTCTGATTGGGGCCCCACTAGACCCTAGAATCGCCACTGCTCGGGATAGTAGCAGGGATAACCCCGGCTGTTGAAGTCCGCAGCGAGAGGACAAACTCCCTGCTGTATGTTGCTCTCCCGATAATTCCAAGTCCACCTGCTTCCCAACAGGTAGGCCTAGGAGCCCCCAGTAGCAACGATACCAAGAGGAAGATCACGAGGAGTTCCAAGAAAGTTCCAATAATATGCATGGCTAAAAATCACTGACAGAATACATTCATACTCGAAAACAAAATTTTAAGAAGTCAATTTAAACAGCTACAACATTAAAAGATAGAGACGCAGGGTCGCACGCTAAGGAGCGCCCCGGAAGTGAATCCACTGAATGACTTGTCCGACCTTATCTTGTCTCCACATTTTGTTTTCTGTTTGTGTGAGTTTCTTTCATTCTGCTGTTAGATGACGAATTGTCTTTTCTCTTTCTCCACAAAATCGGCACATCAGGGACACATTCTCCTTGTCAACTCTGTTCTTGATGCTGTTGGTTCGGAATGCTTGATCTTGTGCAGCAGTTAAGAGTCCTTCCATTTCTTTCTTTATGGTACGTCTATTTAACCAGTTCCACAAATCCTAATCTCTCACTTCCTTCGGTCCCTTCATAAATTGTCCATGCAGTGTCTTGTTTCTATATCTGCTCATTCTTTCTTCAGCTATACTTTGCTTTTTCACCCCCTCATCCAAAATTTTTTTCTGTCTGCTACAATATGAAGTAACCCTTCGATAGTTGCTTCAATAAACTTGTATAAACGACCTACTTCAATGTTCACACAGTCCTCGACACTTAATAAACCTCATCCACCACTTATCATTTCACATAAAGTCTATCATCATCCCCCTGTGGGTGAAGTGTTCTGTTAATGGTGAACAACTTTCTCATTTTCTGGTCCAATTTCCTGAGCCCTTCTTTAGTCCAACTCATAATTCCTGCACCAGACCTTCCCACTGAAACTGCCCTTAAATTGATCACTTTCATCACGTTTCCACCATTCAGTTCTGACTTTAGTATCCTTCATATCCTTCTCAACTACTCATTAGATATTGCCTTTCTCATGTCCGTGCGTTTTATGTCATCGGCCTCTAATATGCCAATATTATTATTATTATTATTATTATTATTAGTAGTAGTAGTAGTAGTAGTAGTAGTAGTAGTAAAATGATCATACAGTGTGTAATTCCTCTAAAGCTGATTTTACAGCAGATTGCAGTGACACTGCCTCCAACACATTGTCATGTTCATCAAAGTGGACTTTACACCAGACCCCGACAGCGCAGTCTATTATGATCAACATTTATTTTATTGAACTTAAATATCGATTGTGGTGATAAATATATTTTTGAGCATATATTTTAAATGTTAAGATTAAAACCAATTTACCTGAGCAGGTGACTCCAGCATCTTCACCATGATTACAGTTATTGTTTCCCAACCCTGCTGATGTACAGTTCTTCAGTGTCGACTCTGATCCTCTACAGTTCACATCATCCATCCAGATTGGTCCGGATCCTCGTCCAAAGTGAGCCTCATACCGAACATTTACAGGCTCCCCACAGCGCAGCTCTCTACACACCACTGCAGCTTCTCTCATATCCCAGTCATCATCACACACTGTTCCCCACTGACCATCATGAAGAACCTCCACTCTCCCAGCACAGCGACTTCCACCATTCACCAGCCTCACACTGCCTGAGAGAGAGAGAGAGAGAGAGAGAGAGAGACTGATACCTGGTACGGCGGAGGGTGGAACTGGTGGAGGACCAAAACTTTGACCTGAAGACATCAAAACATCACGTTAATCTGAATATTATAAAACTTTTATTTAATAAGTTAATAAAAGTCTCCCAGAAACTGAAAGTAATGCAGATAAAAATATCCGTCCATTATCCGTCGCCGCTTATCCTGTACAGGGTCACGGGCTGGAGCCTATCCCAGCTGACTATGGGCGAGAGGCGGGGTTCACCCTGGACACGTCACCAGGTCATCACAGGGCTCAGATCAAAATATATTTCATGAAATTTCATATAATTAATACTCTTTACTTCTCATCTCCTCTCATTATCTCTAGCCGCTTTATCCTTCTACAGGGTCGCAAGCAAGCTGGAGCCTATCCCAGCTGACTACGGGCGAAAGGCGGGGTACACCCTGGACAAGTCGCCAGGTTATTGCAGGGCTGACACATAGACACAGACAACCATTCACACTCACATTCACACCTACGCTCAATTTAGAGTCACCAGTTAACCTAACCTGCATGTCTTTGGACTGTGGGGGAAACTAGAGCACCCGGAGGAAACCCACGCGGACACGGGGAGAACATGCAAACTCCGCACAGAAAGGCCCTCACCGGCCACGGGGCTCGAACCCGGACCTTCTTGCTGTGAGGCGACAGCGCTAACCACTACACCATCGTGCCGCCCGACTCTTTACTAACATTTGAAAATACAGGTAATTTTGTTGAATTAAAAAAGAAAGATAAATGAATCTCATCCTTTTGAAAAGAGGATTATAGCAGAAAGAAGCAGACTATAAGGTCGAAGGTCATCGCCTCTGACTGATGGAGATGCTCTGATCATCAAATAATGTTTACACAGTTAGTAAATGTTACAGTTTCATTGAAGCATTTTCCTTTGTTATTTAACTTTCACATTTTTGGTTTACAATATTACTGTGTGATTATTATATATTTTATATAAAATAAAGCTTAATAAAGGGGGGAGAGAGAGAGAGAGAGACTGATACCTGGTACGGCGGTGGGTGGAACTGGTGGAGGACCAACATTTTTTCCTAAAGACATCAAAACATCACATTAATCTGAATATTATAAAACTGATATTTAATAATAGAATAAAACTCTACCAGAAAGCGGAAAGTTCTGCAAATCATAATATATTTCCACTCTTGACTTAAATTTGTAAATACAGATAAATTTGTAGAATTAATAAAAGAAAGATAATGAACATCATCCTTTTGAAAAGAGGATATAAAGATTACAGTAGAAAGAAGCAGACTATGAGGTTGAAGGTCATCGCCTCTGACTGATGGAGATGCTCTGATCATAAAATAATGTTTACACATGAACTGAGCACAACTTTCCACCTCAGAACCGAGCTCAGGTTTCACCTTTCTGGCAGATGAACAGTTCGTAGCTCGAGCAGTTTCGATCACTGAATTTTCCCCTATAATTGTCCTCCATGCCGTGGATTTGTACGCAGTGCTCATCATCCTCCCAGTTATCCGGCTGACCCGGGGCCCATGGCAAGAAGTCCTGGAGACAGCAAACCAGAAATCATGAAAGAAAATAATGACAATATGACAGGACATACTGTTATTGTTAGAAAATAAATTACAGGGCGGAGTGATGAAGCAGAGTTAATCTCACCACACTAAAGTTGATTATTATCCTGTAAAAATATGTCCTGATGTGTTTTATTCCTCTTATACTACAACAATGTGCCAGAGATTTAAATTTGTATTCAGTAAAAAAAAATAACGATATAAAAAAATACATGCAATACTTTTTTCCCTTAAAGTTACAGTCAATGTTGTGGAACATCTGCAGAACAAGTAAGTTCCTGTGATCTTTTATGTTATAGCAGCTATAATCGGCCGTTCCCTCACTTTCTCATGGAGTTAATAAAAAATGTAATGCATGAAACGCAACATCCTCCAGCCGTCTGGGAAAACGTTTCAGTTTTCCCTTTGACTATTACAAAGCACTGACACTGGAGACTCCTTCCATAATGTTAAATAAACATCTCCTGACCCTGGAGAAAAGAATTATTTTTCATTTGCTTATCTGGAGCATCGACTGTAAAAGTCCCTCTGAATGAGTTGTTGCTATAGAAACAATGTAAAAGAATGAGAGCATTAATATAAACCTGTGATTTAGAGCTACACTTTTGTCTTAGTTGCTGTTATAGAAAATTAATCAACACCTTCTGACCAATCAGAATCAAGAATCCATCAGCGCTGTGGTGTTGGAGAATTTATTGAAGATGTCTTAATATTTTATTCCATCAGAATAAATATTGTATAGAAAAGAGATATACAATAAAAAGTGGTTCAAATACATATTTCTGTAAACAAACCAACAACGGCGGCACGGTGGTGTCGTGGTTAGCGCTGTCACCTCACAGCAAGAAGGTCCTGGGTTCGAGCCCTGGGGCCGGCGAGGGCCTTTCTGTGTGGAGTTTGCATGTTCTCCCCGTGTCCGCGTGGGTTTCCTCCGGGTGCTCCGGTTTCCCCCACAGTCCAAAGACATGCAGGTTAGGTTAACTGGTGACTCTAAATTGACCGTAGGTGTGAATGTGAGTGTGAATGGTTGTCTGTGTCTATGTGTCAGCCCTGTGATGACCTGGCGACTTGTCCAGGGTGTACCCTGCCTTTCACCCGTAATCAGCTGGGATAGGCTCCAGCTTGCCTGCGACCCTGTAGAAGGATAAAGCGGCTAGAGATAATGAGATGAGAAACCAACATCTAAACATGGACATAAACTATTTAAAGTCATTTCAAAATGATGGTTTAGGGTTAAAATGAGAGCCTTTACTTCAAGTACATGTTGAAGGATATTGAGGGAGTGTTACATACGGAAGGCGTTCCATCAGACCAGACATAGTTTCCCTCATGTAGTCGGTCATTAAGTCCAATCCAGGAAGAACTGGGAATGTAATCTTGAGAAAGAAAAAAACCCATAAACACAGTCATATTCAAATCCCACCTACTACATGCAGCTACTAAGACTAACCCTTTGAAGCAGTGAACACACACACATGTACACACACAAATCAGCAATGAGCACACACACAGAGCAGTGGGCAGCTATACTATAGCACCCGGGGCAGTTGGGGGTTCAGGGGCCTTGCTAAAGGGCTCTTCAGCCCAAGGCTGCTCCCATCTTAACCAAACCACATGTCTTTGGACTGTGGGAGAAACTGGAGCACCCAGAAGAAACCCACACAGACACGGGGAGAACATGCAAACTCCACACAGAAAGACCCCCATCAGCCACTGGGCTCAAACCCAGAACCTTCTTGCTGTGAGGTGACAGTGCTAACCACTACACCACCGTGATGTCCAGCATGAGCAGCTGTCTGTTACTCACCTGTGATGAATCTGACTGTCTCCTGGTTGTGGACGCTGGCCAGGTGTCCGTTCTGGGAGCTGCAATAGTTTTCAGCATCCTGCCATGTTTTATCTGATTCACTGTTGAAGTGATAGCAGTAATCCCCGTAGAGATGATATCCCTGATCACAGTGAAATTCTGCAGCCAGAGAAACCGGGATAATATACGACAAAGAGAGACAAGAGAGAAGGATGAAGACTTTGTTTATGAAATACAGTATTTAGCATAAATTAGTTAGTTTAGTAAATGTTACAGTTTCAATGAAACATTTTCCTTTATTATTTAACTTTCATATTATTGATTTACAATATTACTGTGCAATTATTATGTATTTTATACAATAAAGCATTACAGTGGGAAAAGAGAGCAAAAGAGAGAGAGAGAGAGAGAGAGAGAGAGAGATATTTCAGTTTATATTGTGGTTCATGAGAATTCTCTCCCCCTCTCTCCCCCTCTCTCTCTCTCTCTCTCAAACACACACACACACGAACACAGCCTTGTGTTAGTTCAGGTGTTTTTACTCACAATAAATCATGTGTAAACTCTAAACATTAATCTGGAGCTGATTTTATAACTGATGCCTCAGAAAAAAAAAACCCTGAGGATGGTGTGTGTTTGCTCATCTACAGCTTTTTAAATTCTATAACAATGAAAGTTTCACTGCTTATAAAGTTACGGTGGATCCATGAGACTTTCTCAGATTTCATGATTAAAAATAATCTCTCCTGTTAAAGTGAGAAGTGTGTGATGTTTTAGTGTGAATAATCAGTGTGTTCTTACCTGCAGAAGAGAGATGGAATGTGGAAGAGAGAAGAATAAAACTCAGACAGATTTCCATCTCCCTCCTCGCTGTACACGATGTGTTCACCTCCACTCACCCAGAGTGACTGAGAGAAGTGTGTCGCCTCACTCAGCCCCTACAGAGAGAGAGAGAGAGAGAGAGAGAGAGAGAGAGAGAGAGAGACCAATCACACTCACTGTTACCTTATTAGAAAGATGAGAGGAAATCATCACACAGCCTCAAGAACAAATCAGACGAGGCATCTTTCACTTTCTCCATATATATCAAAATAACATCAGCACTGATGAACAGAGCTCCTCCTCCCGGCTCTGACGTGTGTGATTGATGAACAGAGCTCCTCCTCCCGGCTCTGAGGGGTGTGACTGATGAACAGAGCTCCTCTTCCTGGCTCTGAGGGGTGTGACTGATGAACAGAGCTCCTCCTCCCAGCTCTGAGCTGTGTGACTGATGAACAGAGCTCCTCCTCCCAGCTCTGAGCTGTGTGACTGATGAGAGTCGACCACATCACACACTGATTTCAGAGAGAGGAAGCACTCGGCTCTCATACAGCATTAATTCCTGACAGCTGCACAGAGCAGATACAAACACTGTTAAACCACTGCAGCACACTGCAACTACATCAGCTAAACACACACACACACACACACACACAATATTTGTTTTTTCATCTAATATTTTATATATACACTGTATATATATATATATATATATATATATATATATATATATATATATATATATATATATATATATATAAAACAAATAAAATTATGTTGGCGTGCCTAAATTAGATGATGTACATGTATAAACTCATGATAGATGATGTTTGTGTTCCTGAGAATAGAATCTTTATTGTTATTGGACAGGTACAGTCACATTTGGGTTACAGTAAAAAAAAAAAGTCCTAAAATGTCCAGAATTAGAAATAAAAAATATGGATGTACATATATAATGATGAGAATGTGGGCTGGGCTGTAGAATGGTACAGCAGCTTATAGAGGTAGTCAGGGGCAGGTGAAAGGGCAATAGTGCAGTATCAGCTTGTGCGATATTGATTTATTCCTTGTCCATGATTGAGATTTTAAAATCTGGAGATAAACGATATAATCATCGTGAATTGATGGCCGATTCATGAGCTTGGGAATCGCTTGCCGGTGTTGTGTCCAATTCAGACTCCCGGCAGAATCAGACTGCTCTTCATGTGTGTTACAGAATCCATATAGTGAAGCTGCATATTTCCTCCAGTTTCTGTTGCGAACATGCGATGTGAGGAAAAGGACACTATGAGGCCTGCATGCATGTGAAGGGAAGTTGGATTCTGAACAGCGCACTCACAAAGTCTTCAGGTCATTAGATGCATTTAGTTTCACTGTGAGGCTCTTTGTTGGGATGTTTTGCATTATTCTGGTGGTTACTGTGGAGGACAATTAAAAATGAACTGCAATCTAGCAAGAGAAGAGAAACAGCAGAAATCAGGTCCATCTGCATGTGCACATGAAGGGGAGTCAGATTCTGCAGGGAGTCAGAATTCAGCACAACACAGGCACAAAAACAGCAAAAATAAATCCCTTTCTAATTCACATCACCATTAACATTATTCATTAGATTTGACACGTCACTGTCGGCCCATTTCATCTTTTAGGGCCACATTTTGGTCTTTTTTTCTCTTTCAGCTGAAGACTCTTTTTGGCGACATTCCAAATAATTATAATTAACTGGGCTCCTGAGGGCCACAACAGAAAAGTATTTGCCCCCTCATCTGGAGGTCACTAGTTCAGATCCTGATGATGTCATAGCCATCCATGGCCGGAAGCCCAAGAGCTCCGTGCTCTCAGGGAGGGTGGGGTGGTGTACTCTCTGACCCCTGTCTATTACAGTGACAATAGCTAATCATGGGCATCTGTGAGCTCGTGCTCATGGGTGGAGACCGTTTTCCTCTGAGCGTGTTACTCCGCCCCCTAATGTTACATCAGCAGCCGCATCAAAAAGATGCAGTCGGCTGGTGTCACGTTCCTTGGAGGACACGCATGAGAGTCTTTGCTGTCCCTGATTGGTAGCTGCCATGTGATAGAGGAAACCTGTCTGGGGGTGGGAACTGACCATGACCTCCCCACACACACACACACACACACACACTCATCTAATCTTTAATCTGGTATTATGGTAAACTTTAAATATTTAATATTTTAAGTATTACACTATTATAGCATTATTATTCCATGATTATAACAATTTCTAGACTTTAAACTGAAGTTCAACATTTTTTCCCTCAACATTATTACACATATTCGACAGATTTGCATATTAAAAAAATCCATTCATTTTCAGTGAATTATTCTTTTTACAGTGCGCGCGCACACACACACACACACACACACACACACTGATTAATATTATGAATAATAAAAATCCATTTTAGTTTGATTATTTATTATAATTTTCCATCCACTAGATGGCAGTAAAACACTTCCAAACTGACATTGTGTTTCATGAAATGTATTTTTCTCTGAACTGACCTGCTGAGGGCGCTGTTAGAATGTTGCTGGATGATGATGATGATGATGATGATGAGAGGTGAAATGAAGAACTTTGATTATCTTGTAACAATGGCAACTGTAAAGGGGCGGGGTATATTAGGCAGTGGCAATGTGAGCTATATATGGCACCCTGGGCAAACACACACCTCTCCCCCCATCAATCCCCATCCACTAATTTTTGTTTGTTTGTTTGTTTTCTTTCTTTTTTTGCCACAAAAATTATGATTACTGGATGACTGGGTCATTTCTTCTCCACAATGGCAGGTCTTGTGGGGCGTTCCCAGTATGCAGTGGTGAGTCTCTCCCAAAAGGGGTCCAAAGAAGGAAACTGGTGAACTGGTGAGAGGGTCATGGGCACCCAAGGCTCACTGATGCACGAGGGGAGCGAAGGCTAGACCAGTGGTTCTCAAACTTTTTTCACCAAGTACCACCTCAGAAAATACTTGGCTCTCCAAGTACCACCATAATGACCAACATTAAAATACAGTAGCGTAGTAGGCCTAAGTATTCATTAAAAACAAGGCGGAGGTTTTATTTAACAAGTATATTTAATATTGTTGGCCACTGTAACATTACACACAGTACTTTGAACAGTAACGCTGTGTTTAAATATAGGAAAATAAAACACTGTACTTAAATAATGAATCAAATAAAATTAATTGCACATAAAAGTGAAATAAACACTGTACTAAAATAAATATTAAAAGACAGTTCTTAAAAATTAAATGAAAATGTACTTAAAAGTCAAATAACTGTACTGTACTTAAATGTTAAGTAAAAAAAAAAGTACTGTACTTGATGTACTTGAAAAAAATCAAAACAGGCTACGCATAGCTGCAGTTCTTGCCGATTCTTAACCCCAGTGACTGCTTTCTGAAACAGAAACACACACCCACAAACAGAGGAAGAACAATAAGATTAAGAATAAAACAAAAGTGAGGAAAAGCATTAAGAATAACAGCTGTAGTTAAATATACACAGACTATTGACTGACTATTGATTGACAACTTACTGAGCTTAATGTGATGGGTGTGCATGCCTCTGTGAACACAGTCCTGCAACATCTGGGTCAATGGAGGTCAGCTTCAGTCTCAGGTTTGGCTCAGCATCCACCCTGCTTCTGTACTTTGTTTTTATGACAACAAGTGAAGAGAAGCCTTTCTCGCACAGGTAGGTGGTCACAAAAGAAAGGAGAAATCACACAGCCTTGTCAGAAAGCACAGGATATTCACTGTACTGCTTTATCCAAAAGTCCAACAGAGTGTCCTTTCTGAAAGATGCCTTCAGTGTTTCATACACCCACACGTTTCCCAGTCCAAGCCATGCTCCTGGATGAACTTGTTCAGTAACTGGAATATTTGCATAAGTACATAGTACATAAGAACATAAAGTACTCCTGTGCCACACCGTCATATTCATATCTCACATAAACCAATAAATTGGCCAAATCTGCAACATCTGTAGTCTCATCAAGCTGTATGGCAAAATATCTACTGTTCTTAATGTGCTCAATCAGTGTCTTTTTAACATCGTCAGCCATGTCGTTTATTCTCCTTGACACGGTGTCGTTTGAAAGCGGCACCAAGTTTAACTCTCTGGCAGCTTTCTCTCCACACATGATACGTGTCATCTCTTTGGCTAATGGTAAACACAGCAGTTCCCCGATTGTGTGCGGCTTACCGGCTCTGGTGATCAGGAGGCTGGCACGATATGAAGCTTCCTGTGCTTTGGCTACGGGTGTACCAGAGGACAGAATGGTGGACTTGGACTGCTTCAGTTCATCACGTTTTCATTAAAAAAAAATCCATTGGTTTGTCCTTTAGTGCTGTGTGTTTGGTTGTAAGATGCCGTTTGAGATGCGATGGTTTCATGGACTCATTGCTCAGAACGTCGCCGCATACAACACACTGCGGTCTGGGCAGCTCCTCTGTCCCGCTCCAAATGAATCCCAGTTTTATGTATTTTTCGCCATACTTCCTCCTCACTGGTTTCTGCTGTTTGCTAGCAGTTCTGGGGCTGGTTTTGCCACTGTTGTTAGCATCCGCGCTCGGCTCACACACGTCCTCTTCAGTTCTCCCTCTCCCCTGATCCACGCTCCCATTCGCGGATTTAAGCCACGACAGTAATTTTGTCCTACTCATCATAATTAGCAAAGCCACCTCCACCTTTTCCCATCACAGCCTACTCTGTAGCTACCAATGGCGGATAACCGTCTGTCAGCGGAACCGGCGGGAATGCGTACGTATGCTACGTATGGCTACCCAGAAGCACTTGCAAACTTTTTAAAATTATTAACTTAATTTGTATCTCCTTTCATTTTCTTGTCATCGGTTGATAAGATATTTTCATCCATTTGGATATTATGGATAGTATTTCACTGTTTTTTTAAAATTTATATTTAATTAAGTGATTCTTTGGCGTACCACTAGAATGGAGCCCGCGTACCACTAGTGGTACGCGTACCACAGTTTGAGAATCACTGGGCTAGACCATCTCGTCCCATCACACAGAAGAGCTCCTGTAACACAACCTGCTGAAAAAGTTCCTGCTGGCTGTGATAGAAAGGAGTCAGAACACACAGTGCATTGCAGCTTGCTGTGTTTGGGGCTGTGTAGCTGCAGAGCGGTCAGAGTGCCCATGCTGACCCCTGTCCACTGGCAAAAGACCTACAACGGGGACATGAGCATCAGAACTGGACCAAAGAGGAAAGGAAGAAGGTGGCCTGGTCTGATCAATCACATTTTCTTTTATATCATGTGGATGGCCAGGTGTGTGTGTGTTGCTTACCTGGGGAAGATATGGCACCAGGATGCAGAATGGGAAGAAGGCAAGCCGGAGGAGGCAGTGTGATGCTCTGGGCAATGTTCTGCTGGGAAACCTTGGGTCCTCACATTCATGTAGATTACCATGTACCATCTCCCTACCTGGGCATCATGGTGGTGTAGTGGTTCACACTGTCACCTCACAGCAAGAAGGTTCTGGGTTCGAGCCCCGTGGCCGGCGAGGGCCTTTCTGTGTGGAGTTTGCATGTTCTCCCCGTGTCCGCGTGGGTTTCCTCCGGGTGCTCCGGTTTCCCCCACAGTCCAAAGACATGCAGGTTAGATTAACTGGTGACTCTAAATTGACCGTAGGTGTGAATGTGAGTGTGAATGGTTGTCTGTGTCTATGTGTCAGCCCTGTGATGATCTGGTGACTTGTCCAGGGTGTACCCCGCCTTTCGCCCGTAGTCAGCTGGGATAGGCTCCAGCTTGCCTGCGACCCTGTAGGACAGGATAAAGTGGCTAGAGATAATGAGATGTGATGAGTATTCTCAGGTTGGAACCGCTTTTCTGCCATCTAGTGGATGGAAAAATTGTCATGTTGTGTGTGTGTGTGTGAATTGTGAGTGAGTGAATGAATGAAGCTGAAAAGCGATAGTCTTAAAAATAAAGTGTGTGTGAACATCATCTCCTGCCTGTCGTGCTCCAGGACTCCACCCACATCAGGGCGACTACTATTGGGGTTTATTTCTGTTTTTCTGGTGGGAAATCAGTAAAATTACAAGTAAAATATCACCTTTTCCTCAACATGTTCAACTGGTAACAATCAGCTCTAGATGTCACCAGAAGTGCACACACACACACACACACACACACACACACACTACTGTGCAAAATTCTTGGGCATGTGTAAAGAAATGCTGGAGAACAAAGACACCTTCAAAGATATGTTTTAGTGAAAGTCTTGCAGAACCAGCCACAGTTCTTCTGGAGGTTTTTACTGGCACACTTGTTTCTTATTTTTGCAAAAAACTCAGCAGCCTTCATTTTTTTTTCCTGAAAATGATCTTTTCTGAAATCTGCTGCTTTCTTTACTGTCATTCAATCATTTTTTAAGATGAAGAACAACAACTTTATTTATCACACGTACACTCAAGCACAGTGAACTTCCTCTCGGCATTTAACCCATCTGAAGCAGTGAACACACGCACACACACACACACACACACACACACACACACACACACACACACACACACGTGAGCAGTGAGCACACACACTCACACCCAGAGCAGTGGTCAGCTATGCTACAGCGCCCGGGGAGCAGTTGTGGGTCCGGAGCCTCGCTCAGGGGCTCTTCAGCCCAAGGCTGATCCATGTGAACCAAAGCTGCATGTGTTTGGACTGTGGGGGAAACCGGAGCACCCAGACGAAACCCACACAGACACGGGGAGAACATGCAGACTCCACACAGAATGACCCCCGTCAGCCACTGGGCTCGAACCCAGAACCTTCTTGCTGTGAGGTGTGCTGTGAGGCACCACTGTGCCGCCCTTTTGTAACATTTAATCATTTAATTTTGTTGCAGAAAACTAATGTTTGAAATCTAAAATGTTTTTGTACTGACTGGATCATGCGGAAGTCTCATCCCATCTCATCTCATTATCTCTAGCCGCTTTATCCTGTCCTACAGGGTCGCAGGCAAGCTGGAGCCTATCCCAGCTGACTACAGGTGAAAGGCAGGGTTCACCCTGGACAAGTCACCAGGTCATCACAGGGCTGACACATAGACACAGACAACCATTCACACTTACATTCACACCTACGGTCAATTTAGAGTCACCAGTTAACCTAACCTGCATGTCTTTGGACTGTGGGGGAAACCGGAGCACCTGGAGGAAACCCACACGGACACGGGGAGAACATGCAAACTCCGCACAGAAAGGCCCTCGCCGGCCACGGGGCTCGAGCCCGGACCTTCTTGCTGTGAGGCGACAGTGCTAACCACTACACCACCATGCTGCCCCCATGCAGAAGTCATAAAATAAAAATCTATCACAAAGATTTCATTAAAAAATAGGATGCCTAAAAGTTTTGTACAGAACTCTCTCTCTCTCTCTCTCTCTCTCTCTCTATATATATATATATATATATATATATATATATATATATATATACACACAGACATACTTACTTTATTTGTATTTACACCGAGGGTGTGGGAGAAACACTATTTCAATCCTGTCTGTCCTGTACATATGGCAGAATTTACAATCAAGTTCACTTGACTTGACTTGAAAAGCGCCAGTGACTGTCGGCATCTTGTTTTCAGTGGCAATCTTCTTCCAGAGTGTGAACAGGTTCTTTACATCCCAGCAAACACATACGTATATACGATGTAGTGGTTAGATAGTGGTCTGGTAATGTCAGGGAAATACGTCATAGTTATGTAGTAGGCACGTCCTAATAAAACGTCGTGCCAATACGTAATGACAACATAGTGGAAATATGTAATGACACCCTAGTAACGACAACGTAGTGGTAATACATAATGACAACGTACAGTAGTGGTAATACGTAACGACACCACAGTAACGACAACGTAGTGGTAATACGTAATGACAATGTATTAATGACAACATAGTGGTAATACGTAATGACAACGTAGTGGTAATATCTAATGGACACACTATCCAGCGACCATCCAGTAACGTATGTCCTAGTCTACATGTTGTGTGTATTTTCTATTTGATGATCGATGTATTAATAATTTGCTTTCGTACATTTTGTTGTATGTCTCTGTGAATAACATTAACAATGTGATCTTGGTCTATTGATGAATTGATCGTGGTTTATTTAACTTTAAAATAGCACTGAATGAGGCCATTTCAATGAAATAAAAGTTCATAGATTCATGATTTTGCAGTTTGTCTTATCAGTTTATCTGCATTGTAACCCTCGAATATAACTATTAGTGTTATTTTTTTTAATCCCAAATCATGTTCGGTACACGCAAAACTTTAACTGAAGGGGAGGACTTTCACATGATCCATGATTGCCAATTTCGATGACCCGTGATTTGAGCCTGTTTCTATTCCTGTGATGTGTGATTGAGAATTTTTATTTTTGTGATCCCCCAGTGGCGGATCCGTAACCCCCCACCCCCCTTCAGTGACCAGGGGAGGGGGGGAGGTATAAAAGAGTAAACACAACAGAAAGCTTGAAGCAAGCAAAAATATTCAAAATATGCTCAAATTCACTGAATGAACATGTACATTTTCATTTTCCAGGGCACTGCCTTCGGGCCATTCGTCGACACTTTTCATAGAAATTATCAATATCCCCCCACTTTTTTTCCAAAGCCAATACCCGCCCCTATCCCGTGACCCCCTCCACCACCCCACTTCACCCTGTTAACTTGGCGGGAAAAGGGCATGCTGAATGTCCCGAACTTTGGGCTGACCTCTATCCCATCATGCTTTGCGGCTCCGGATCGCGTCGGTCTTTCAAAACCCGTTGGATCGACTTCCGTCCCAGTTTTTTTTATTCATGCAAAGGGACGGTGTTTCATTATAATCAGAGAGCTTTGATCAACAGAATCTTTCAAGGTAAGAATAGTAAATGTGAATGTATATGGAATCAATTTTGTGCCAAAATGTTCATACAATACTTTTGAAATATCAAACAAATACGACAAAACAAAATACAAAAAAGAAAAAAAAGTCAATTTTTTTAGACTGGCAAACAAATTATTCGTGTAATCGTGCAAAATATCAGTCTATTACTCTTCAGAAACCTTTTATTTTTGTTCTGCGTCTTTCTCAGTTTTGTTTGCCGTAATTTATTTTGGTTGCGATTCCAGCTTTCTTGTTTGCGCTCCCTGACTTTTTGCTGCAGTTTTGGCACAAACTTCACGTGTGGGTGGGCTGTCCAGGAACGCATTCCCATTGGCTAACTTGCGTTTGACTGACAGCTACGCTCAGCCATTCCCTACTCGGATTCTTGCGGACTGTTTGACGAGTGACCGATCCATTGACTGTAAACAAGGATCGAGTGGACTTCAGTGGCGACTATGATACTGAATTTACACTTTGTTGAATTAATTCAATATCATAGTTGCCACTGAAGTCCACTCGATCCTTGTTTACCGTCAATGGATCGGTCACTCGTCAAACAGTCCGCCAGAATCCGAGTAGGAAATGGCCGCAACAGCCTCTGGGGGAATGGCTGAGCGTAGCTGTCAGTCAAACGCAAGTTAGCCAATGGGAATGCGTTCCTGGACAGCCCACCCACACAGGAAGTTTGTGCCAAAACTGCAGCAAAAAGTCAGGGAGCGCAAACGAGAAAGCTGGAATCGCAACCAAAATAAATTACGGCAAACAAAACTGAGAAAGACACAGAACAAAAATAAAAGGTTTCTGAAGAGTAATAGACTGATATTTTGCACAATTACACGAATAATTTGTTTGCCGGTCTAAAAAAATTGACTTTTTTTTGTATTTTGATTTGTAGTTTTTGTTTGATATTTCAAAAGTATTGTATGAACATTTTGGCACAAAATTGATTCCATAAATGTAAGGTGATTAAGTCTGATGATATATTAGATGCAAATGTTATCGTTAAATGTTTATTTTAACTAATTTTAGTGTATGAGTATCCACCGCAGGAAAGCGCGCCGCGGCACCATTTTGAAATCTTACTTGAGTGGCAACCCTGTTACTGAATGTTAGTGTGGATCCTTTATGGGGAATTTCATTCACTTTTTTAAACCATGGTTTAAAGCTGTGAAGGTTTAACTACCTCCTGATTTCAATCAAAAGCTGACTTTGGTCAGTTATTTCGTATTGTTACAATATAAACTGATAAACATGCATCCTAATATGAATGTTTGGTGAAATTTAAAAACTAAATTGTTTCACAAAATTTATTCTGTCACAACATATGTAGACTACTTTTTGGGGTATTTGGAATGTTTCATAACGCTGTTCCACACTATTTTAGTTTGTTTTACTGTTACATGCATTTATTATGCAATCTATAGAAAAATTCACTGAGGTGGAATTTATTTTTATCTCTTGGGAATATCATTCATCTCCAAGGTTTGCATATTACATTCATTAAAAACAAACAGTAAAATCTGACCATTAGCTTAATTAATTCCATTCGTTCTGCAAGATATTAACTGGTTTGCAAATTTGTCTCCGAGACAGAGGACCTTGAAGAGCTGTTCAGGCCGAGGAGTGCAGATCCACGGCAAAATACCAGATCAGACAGGGAGTTCTATTCTTACTTACAAAAGAGACATGCTAGCGTACACATTTTATCAAAAGATAGAAACACTACTTGAATAAATGACTTACATTTGTGATCTGTCAGTCTGAATATCTGTGTAGTGACATCCAGTACTAATAATATTACTTATTGATGTGTGGCATTTTATCATAAAATCCAACTATTTTTTAAAATGTATGTCTTTAATTCATAAATCCATAATGCTCACTCATTTTTATGTGGCCCACACTGAAAAAAATTAAACATTGGCTCAAATTAAAAAAATTGAGGTAATCGATCACACCTAATATTATAGTGTTATACAATATAAATAATTCATTTGATTTGACCTGAAATATTTAACTTCATGTAAACCAATTTCTGATGGTTGAACCAAAGCAATTATTTCAGATTTTCCTAAATTAAATACATTGGGTTTTTTTTACCTTTATTGGATAGGACAGTGTAGAGACAGGAAATGAGCTGGGGAAAGAGAGACAGGGAGGGATCAGGAAATGACCTCAAGTTGGAATCAAACCTGGGTTCTCAGACTTATGGTATGGCACCTTAGTTGACTAAACCACGGTGCCCCTAAATACATTGGTTTTATTACTTAATGTACACTGAAAAAAGTGAAACAAAGCTGTTGTTCATTGAATGTCTTTGTTTTCATTCCAGTGAATAAAAAAAAAATAGTTTGCTCCCATATTCAAAAGTTGTTTAAATGAATTTAAAATATTCAGGTTTAACAAAGATAAATAATCTTTGTTAAACCTGAATATTTTAAATTCATTTAAACAACTTTTGAATATGGGAGCAAACTATTTTTTTTTATTCACTGGAATGAAAACAAATACATTCAATGAACAACAGCTTTGTTTCACTTTTTTCAGTGCATGACCAGTGGTGTGCACAGATAGACACGAGGTGGTGCTCAAGCACCTGCCCCTCTGCCCTCTGTCCAAAAAAGTGCCCTTTTGAATTTTTTTTTACAGTTTACTGAGGCCAATGTTGACATGATCTTTTAGAAAAGCCGCGGCATTAAAAGCGTGTGTGAAAATAATGTCCCGATGTGTGCCCCCTCCGCACACACACCGGACCTCTGTCTCTCTTGCTCTGTCACGTGAACAAGCGTGCAGTGCATTCAATGTGAGGTTGCAGCAGCATAGCGTCCTGGAAGCCACGGCCTTGTCGTAGCACAGACAACACATCGGGCAGTCAGTCAGCTCTTCCCCTGCCCCACCAGCCAGGTAACACATGAATCGAGTGAAAATGCACTGTAAAAAAGAATAGTTGAGAATACTTGAAATTTCAAGGCAACAGTCTGCATTAATAATTTTATGTTTTGCCAACGATGTGCCCATGATAATCCAAACTATGATAACACTGTTATCTTTATTAAGAATTCTTAATTAAGTCAATTTTCAATTCCTCATTCTGCCAACATAGATTTCTCTTTTTGCTGAACAGTGGCATTCACAATAGTACAAAAAGGCAATTGAGGTTATCACAATTTTTGGGGGGGCTTTTTTCACCTTTATTTGGATAGGACAGTGTAGAGACAGGAAATGAGCAGGAGAGAGAGAGAGAGAGAGAGATCAGGAAATGACCTCAGGTCAGAATCAAACCCAGGCCCCCAGATTTATGGTATGGCCCCTTACCCACCTGAGCCACGACAACATGAACTTCAACCAAAGAGAGAACCACATTGCCCAGCCCTTGCATTTGGGAGAGGAAACCACGTGTCTTGGTCATTCAGAGCATGCGCTGAATAAACACCTGTGACAATTATGTATTTTCAATTCAGATTATTCACTATTGTATATTTACACATCATTGAGGTGCACCCTATCAGTTTGATGTGGATTTTTCTTGATGTGGATAATTCTAAAAAATAGAATTATGCTTTGTTCAAGTAATTCCATATTCACAATTGAATGGACAAGAAAATATGAATAATTATTAACGAACAGAAAAATCCACATCAAACTGATAGGGTGCACCTCAATGATGTGTAAATATGCAATAGTGAATAATCTGAATTGAAAATACATAATTGCCACAGGTGTTTATTCAGCACATGCTCTTAATGACCAAGACACGGGGTTTCCTCTCCCAAATGCAAGGGCTGGGCAATGTGGTTCTCTCTCCAGTTGAAAATAATGTTGTCGTGGCTCAGGTGGATAAGGCGCCATACCATAAGTCTGGGGACCTGGGTTCGATTCCGACCTGAGGTCATTTCCTTCTCTGTCTCTCTCCTGCTCATTTCTTGTCTCTACACTGTCCTATCCAAATAAAGGTAAAAAAGCCCCCCCAAAAATTGTGAGAACCTCAATTGCCTTTTTGTACTACTGTGAATGCCACTCTTCAGCAAAAAGAGAAATCTATGTTGGCAGAATGAGGAATTGAAAATTGACTTAATTAAGAATTCTTAATAAAGATAACAGTGTTATCATAGTTTGGATTATCATGGGCATACATCGTTGGCAAAACATAAAATTCTTAATGCAGACTGTTGCCTTGAAATTTCAAGTATTCTCGACTATTCTTTTTTTACAGTGTGTATTGTTTGCCCTCTAAGCCCAAGCTGTAATTATTTTGTCATGAAGTAGCCCGTCGCATACAGAAACAACTGCACATAAGTATTATATTTTTTGCTAGACCATTTTCAGATTTAGGAAAACAAAAATTTCTTTTTCTATTTTGTTCAACTAGAGATTCCTGGCAAAGTCAAAAAGCCTTGATGTAATAAATTAACATTAAGTGGTTGTTTTACACCTTTAAAAACTAAAACGGGTCAGTGGCGACCCGAACACAAGAGGAGGGTTAAATCTCAGACTTTTATAATAAGGTGTTCCACATTGAATACTGGTTCACCATTATATCAGCCAGAACAAAAATAATGGTTGGCACGTGTGTAAATATTGCAGTCAGTCTCTGTAGGTTTTTATGCCATTTTATGCGATTTTTTTGTTGAAATAAATGCACCAACTATGCAAAATATTGTTGCTTCTTCCATGTTTTCTGCATAAAATTACTTAGGTTTAATAAGGTAGTAGAAAGGATGTGAAAATGTAAGGTGGTGAGAATGTGCCCATATGAGTGTGAAAGTATCCATAGTGTAGTGGGAAGGTCCCCACAGGGTAGTGGGAAGGTCCCCATAAGGTAGTGGGAAGATGGTGGGTATGTAATTTCTTTATGTAACTTTATGAAGTAGTAAAAACATTGTTGGTAGTCCAGAATTTTACATAGTAACTATGTAAAAACACTACGTAACATCTACTAAACCACTACATTGTAAGTACGTAGTTACAACGTAAAATTGTGACCTGAGTTTTGAGTTTCATCATCAGTCTTAGGCCCACTTTACATGGGGATGGAATAAAACAAAAACGCAAAAGTCCGTTTTCGTTCTCACTTTTTTCCACGTCTACACGACCGTTTTCAAGGAGGAAATCTGCGTCTATACGGTGACGCATAAATGTCTCCGCTATGTCTGCACGCATGCGCAACATCTTCCGTCTTGTCTGATCTGCACATCTGCGCCGCTGTTCTGTCAAGTTATCCTACCAAGCCTACTACACATGCGCGAAATCCAGGAGGGTAGGAAAATTCAACAGTAGTTTTGTCCCACCGATCAGCTGGGCTGATAGAAAATCGGTGAGAATTTCACGCATTTGCCGATTTTTATGTTTTGTGCGTATTGGTCGAGTCTTTGGCCGAGTCAAATAATTTGTAATGACTTGTTTTAAATAATAAAACGGTCTGTATGAGAACTTGCTAGGATAACTTTACAGAACACCGATCCGGCTGAGGTACTGTAGTGCTCGAGGGAGGAGCAGGAGCAAACCGAAACTCTCTTAATCTGCCTTTATTAAGTAACACTCACTCTTGTTTCGGTGAAGAAGAGAAAAGGCAGTGTCCATCTCAGCAAAATAAATCCGTTCGGCTGCTAGTTTTGTTTTCAGTCTCGGGTTTATGGTTTCACGAGCGGCTTGAATAGGCGGCGCGCGCGTGCGTGTGTGTGTAACTTGGCGACACCAAACTGAGGAGCTCCAGCTGGGCGGGTGAGCAGGAAAACACATCTAGTGCATTAAAACACAGAGCAGCTTGAAGGTCCGTTGGATCGATGTAATCAGACATGCTCTTACTTTTTTACTTACTTTCTTACTTCCCGGGCTGGCATGTGCAGTATATGACATATGTATGACGTAAACGCGTACCCGACGTGAGCAGATCCGAGCAGAGTTTCACGTATTGGGTAGTTTAGACGGATATGCAATGGGGGCCGTTTTTAACTTATCCACTCTGGAAGGCGTTTTCAATTTTATCCATTTTTCAGCCTCGGAAACGCCGTCCCCGTGTAAACAAAAGGCACTTCTGATAAAATATTTAGTCGTTTTTACCCGACAGCGTCCTCGTGTAAACGGGCCCTTACCTGCAGTGTCTCGGCTCCTCCCAGGATTTAATCCGCAGGTGTGTGTTAGAGTCAGCAGCAAGTGCGGGAATCGCAGGGTCATAGCAAAATGTTTGGGAGAAGATGGGGGGTCAGAAAGGTGGTGGTGGTGGAAGGGGGGCGTTTCTTTGATGTAGATTTTATTCATTTATTTATTTTCATTTTATTTCACTCTCTTCATTGTTGCCCAGTGTATCTAATTTCAGAATTTCCTTCCACAATTTAGAAAAATAGATGTTTTTTTGAAGAAAGAGTAATATGGTACTGTATGTGCCATAAGGCACTGGTTTTTCCCCTGACCTGCAGGTTTTCGATGTTTTCCTGCTCCACCACACCTGATTTAAAGAAATATGTGGATCTTAGTGGATTATTAATGATTAAAAATCAGTGGAGGAATGTCTATTTACTTAAGTACACTAAAATTTTATTTTTTTAATTCCAAAAGGCCAAAGGGGTGCAAACCAATACCACCTAAAGAAACAGAATAACAAAACAGCATATTGGAAAAGAAAAAGAAGGCAAAAATCTTTTCTGAATTACTTTACTCCATGAGTTTATTTATACTTTTACTTTGCTTTATTTAATAGCACTGTAACTGCACCTGTAATTTTTACTCCTGTACATTTATTTGGTAGCTGGAGTCATTACTTATTTTGAGAAATAAAAAAAATGACTTGAACTTTTACTGGTAAATTTCTACACAGTGGTTTTGCTACTGTAATATAAACCTCATTACATCACTAATCCACCCACAAAGAAACGCCCTCATTTGTAAAGAAACAGTACAAACAACTGTGGGTGGTAAAAGAGAGCAACTGGACTTGCTTGAAGATTCTTGAAGACGTTTCACCTCTCATCCGAAAGGCTTCTTCAGTTCTGTCTGACTAATAGGGAGTATCAGGTATTTATTCTCTCATGGATGAAAAGCAATCCTAAGGTGTTGTTGAGTCATCCTGTTGGTGTGGGTCACTGGGGGCTGGGTGTGAACGGCCTAGAGAGTCATTGGGGTGATCAATGGTTTGTTGGTTCTCTCTGTCCTCCTGTGAGTCACTGAAAACAGCTGGGTTTTGGTGTGCATTCAGTTGTCTGGGAAGTGTGCCAAGGACTGCATTGTACGTAGGTGGCTGATAAATGGTGTCTTAGACCACCACCTCTGTTCAGTGATGGCCGTTCCAGGTTGACAAAAATGGCTTCTTTAACTCCTCGCTCATACCAATGATCCTCTCTGGCTAAAATGCGTACGCTACAATCCTGAAATGAGTGTCCTTTGTTGTTAAGATGAAGGTAGACAGCAGAGTCCTGGCCTGAGGAACTGGCTCTCCTGTGTTGAGCCATGCACCTGTGAAGCGGTTGTTTTGTTCCGCAATATATGAGTCTGTGCATTCCTCACTGCACTGAATTGCATACACTACGTTGACCTGTTTGTGTCTGGCTATTCTGTCCTTAGGGTGGACCAGTTTCTGCTTCAGGGTGTTACTGGGTCTGAAATGGACCGGAATGTTGTGTTTGTAGAAGATCCTCCTGAGTTTCTCAGATAGACCAGAAATGTCTCTTGGATATGACTCATCTAAGCTACTTTTCATCAAAATGTGATCATTTTGAGCTTGTATGATAATTAAACACTGTTCGTTAGACACTCTGAAGCTGGAACATGCATGCCAGAACAAGAGCTAAGCGCTCCAAGTGACACTCTATTATCGAAGATGGGGAAGAAGCTAGCACCAGCACAAGTAAGCTAACATTACAGTATTCAGTAAACCCAAAGTACTAAATTCACGATTGCAGGCTAACTTATTTGTTGACTTATTTTGACTGGATAAATCTGCTAAGCTATCAAGCAAGCACAAACGCTAATCGTTTTTTAGAAAGTTAGCTATATTAGCTATATCGGCTAGTCTAGCCAACTTTATCAACACTACCTGACGGACATGATAGTTTTGCTAATCCTACATAGTTAATGCAGATCGATGCAAGGGGATGAGTTCGTGTTACAGAAAACATTGAATACTTTGTGCTTGTGCAGTAAAAGTACGAATATCACACTGTGAAAATACTCCACTACAAGTAAAAGTCCTGCATTCAAAACCTTACGGAAGTAAAAGTCTGTAAGTATTATCAGCAAAATCTACTTTAAATATCAAAAGTAAAAGTATGAATTGTGCAGTAAAATAGGCCTTCTCAGTGTTTTTTTTTTTTTTTCGGTCATATAGAATGTTTTGGATTAATATTACGACTACATTAATGTTCATGTTGCATTTTACTGTTGTAGATGTTTAAGTTTGAGCTCATTTTAACTACTTTATATGCTGTTGGGTCATTTAATCTATAAGATCATCACAGCCTGTTTGCAGCATCACTGTTCTGTGAGAAACATTTATCTCTAAAAAGTCAACTTTTCATGAGCTCAGAAAAACAGTGCATTTTCCAGCAAATCCAAGAGGATTTTTAAATAGTTTAATTCGTTTAAGGAGCAGGAGAATTCTCTCAACCCATAAAGAAACACAATCCCTCAGTTTATCACAAACATTCAAAATCAGCACATTTGGAGATACATGGTTTACACTGGAGAGGAAGGATATGAAGTGTTGTAATATGAAACATAACTAAAGCTGTCAGACAAATGTAGTGGAGTAGAACGTACAATATTTGCCTCTGAGATGTGGAGTGGAAGTATAAAGTAGCATCAAATGGAAAGACTCAAATAAAGTACAAGTACCTCAAATTGGTACTCAAGTACAATACTCGAGTAATTGTACTTGGTTACTATCCACCACTGCTATTAAGGATAGTAGTTATTGTTATAGCTGGCATTATAACTACAGATGGGAATCGAGAACCAGTTCAGATTGAGAATCGGTAGTAAACCACTCTGGCAAGCTTGCGACTGCATTTTCTATCAATAGTCTCATTTACATGGACAACTTTTTTCTCATCTCATCTCATTATCTCTAGCCGCTTTATCCTTCTACAGGGTCGCAGGCAAGCTGGAGCCTATCCCAGCTGACTACGGGCGAAAGGCGGGGTACACCCTGGACAAGTCGCCAGGTCATCACAGGGCTGACACATAGACACAGACAACCATTCACACTCACATTCACACCTACGGTCAATTTAGAGTCACCAGTTAACCTAACCTGCATGTCTTTGGACTGTGGGGGAAACCGGAGCACCCAGAGGAAACCCACGCGGACACGGGGAGAACATGCAAACTCCACACAGAAAGGCCCTCGCTGGCCCCGGGGCTCGAATCCAGGACCTTCTTGCTGTGAGGCGACAGCGCTAACCACTACACCACCGTGCCGCCCGACAACTTTTTTAAAATCGGAATTATTAAAATTGTATTGAAAATAAGATGCCCATGTAAATGCAGTTAATGATATGAATTGAGATATTGCAACCAGCTATCAGGTCAGCAGGCACCCTCCTGTCTGATCCTAATCAGCTGATTTCTG
Organism: Neoarius graeffei; assembly: GCF_027579695.1. NCBI lineage: Eukaryota > Metazoa > Chordata > Actinopteri > Siluriformes > Ariidae > Neoarius > Neoarius graeffei. The sequence goes on along the minus strand of NC_083589.1, from coordinate 1,192,179 downwards.
TAGGTTTTCCTCACATAAATCAGGAATCGATAAAGGAATCAATAAAGAATTGGATCAATAAGCAGAATCGATAATGGATTTGACATCCATAATATCTTACCAATTCCCATCCCTAGTTATAACACAATGTTATATTAACAATCACTTTTGGTTAACTAGCTGCCGCTGGTCCTTTTCTGTGTAGTTTCAGGTAACCCTATGCCACCGTCCCCCACAACTGTGCTGTCGGACAAGAAATTGCACACAGCTGATGAAGGCTCAGGAAAAAGACGATTCTCAATCCAAATAACTAGAGGAGTTGACCAAAGAGAAGGAGGCCATATTGGCAGAATTGTCCGAATGTAAGTATCGCACTGAGTAACATGACATATCATATTCAGTAAAGGTTTACTTATACCCCCCTGTCATGAGGCAAACCTGGGGTGACATCCATCAAATATTATTCAGGGTCCACAGACAAGCAACGCAATTTGATTCATTCAGTCGCTTCATTACAACAGCAGCAGCACTTTCAAGGTAGATTTAAGATGTTTTACATGGAGAAAAGCTGCAATAAAATATATACAGTATAATAATGAAGAAAAACAGTCAGCCTAGCAATGAACACGAAAGGATATGGAGTTGGTGACTGCTCTGTGGTGGCGCAGCAGCATCTGTTTGTACATCTGTAAGCGGGATTATGCGAACACCACACAACCTATTTTCACAAAATTCTGTGGAATTTCACCATCACCCATGCATGATTATGCCTGCTGCACTAGGCTCATAGATTTCACATCCCATACTAATATACTCTGCCACCCAGTGGGAACCTTTAGGTTAAGAGACATAAACACACACAGACAGACAATATTCAGTCCCCCCAGGATTTCGCGGGCCTTTTTTGTGATTGTTGCGGGCTAAAATGTCTGATGTTGTGGGGGGGTTTCCAAAAAATTGCGATGAAAGTTGTGGTGTTTTTTAGGTTTTTGTTGCGATTACATTGCGGGAGGAAGTGAAAGTTGCGATAAATTGTTGCGATTTTCTCTTTTTGTGATTAAAATTGAGTGAGATGTTAAATATTAAGTTATTACTGAAAAAACTATTGATTAAAAAAACAAAGACACTGAGAAATGGTCCTATAAACAACTTTACCAATATAAAAGATTACCAGGACTACAAAAATGCAGAAAAATAGGCTTTACTTATCCAAATGCACCTGTTGGTTCAAAAGTTAAAGTGCGTAGAACCTCACAACACAACATGAAGTTACCTTAAAATATAATATAAAATGCCTCTGTTAGGACTAGGACTGTTTTGGCCTCTAGAGGCCGCTGTTATTTCCTTTTCATGTCGTGTTTATTTTGGCCTCTAGAGGCCGCCACTGTTCCTGTGTTTTGTGTTTGTGTTAATTGCCTAATTATCTTCACCTGTGTCCTTAATTAGTTTGTCTATTTATACCCCTGAGTTCAGTCCTCTTGTCACGGAGTCTTTGTGCTGTTATGTTTATCTCCAGTTTCCTTTGTACTGTGTTTTTTGATCTTCTTAGCTTTTGTATTTTTGCACTTTGCTTTTCTTTTGGATTTTACTCTTTGTTTTTTTTTTTTGTCTTTTGTTCTGCCCTGTATATAGTGTATATAGTTTAAATAAACCTTTTGTTACTTTTTCTACTTCCGCCTCACGCCTCTGCATTTGAGTCATTCCCCTGGTGGCCTAGTGGGGGTTTGCTGGATCATCACACCAACGAACCAGGTTCGAATCCCAGCAAAACCCTAACAGAAAGACTCCGTCATGACCGACTCAGCAGAGGCTGCTTCAACTGTCTACCCGGCCAACCTTCAGGGAATTATGGCAGCTTTGACACGCTTTGGAGCGACCATGGACGCTCATGGACGTACGCTCACCAGCCAACGTGAGGCCCTCGCTCGCCACGAGGAACTGCTTCAGCAAATTGGGAAAACCCTGGCACAGCTGACATCTCTGCCTGCATCTCCTGCTCCTGATCCAGTTCCTGATCCAGCTCCCACTCCTGCTCCAGTGCCTCCTGCAATGCTGCCTTCTTCACCTCGCGAACCCAGCCTTCCTGCACCACAGAGGTATGACGGCAAGCACAGTGAGTGCCGAGAGTTCCTTACCCAGTGTCAACTCACCTTTGAGCTTCAGCCTACCACCTACACTACGGATCGCCGCAAGATTGCCTTTGTGATCACCTTATTAGCTGGTAAGGCGCGAGCCTGGGCTACTGCTATCTGGCAAAGACAGGGACCTGAGTGCTTTGATTTCCAGCTGTTTTCTGAAGAGATGCTTCGGGTCTTCGATCAGGCAGACATCAGTACCGACGCAGCCCGAAAGCTCATGTCCATCCGGCAAGGAGGAAGCGTCGCAGATTACGCCATCTCGTTCCGAACGCTCGCAGCAGTAAGTGGATGGAACGAGACTGCCCTGGTGTCAGCCTTCCACCATGGTCTGTCTGACCCCATCAAGGATGGTCTGGCCTCGATTGGATGCCCAAGTGACCTCGAAACCCTCATCTCACATGCTATTCGTCTGGACAACAGGATGAGAGAACGCCACCAAGCCTTGAGCCCCCCCAGCCTCCCTACCTCTACCTGGAGACCGTCTACCTCCTTCAGTGACTGTCCAGAACCCATGCAAGTGGGTCGTACTCGCCTCTCCGCATCTGAGAGGGAGCGCAGAAGGAGGGACAAGTGCTGCATCTACTGTGGCAAGCCTGGTCACTTCCGAGCATCATGTCCCGAACTCTTGGGAAAAGGACCGCCCCGTCCAGCCGAGGGAGGGTTGTGACGGGGCCTACCCTCTCTCCCGGACTCCCTGGCCAAGGAATCTACATCCCGGTCTCCATCTCCTGGGGTGAGTCTGTCCACTCTTGTCAAGCTTTGATAGACTCAGGGGCGGCTGGGAACTTTATGGATATTCACTTCGCCCAAAGCATCAATATACCTACTGCACCTCTTGAAGTCCCTCTGTCTGTGTCTGCCCTCGATGGCCAAGCGTTAGGTGATGGAAGAGTCACTCAAGTTACTTCTCCAGTCTTCCTCCAGTCTCAAGGTCACAAGGAAGAAATATCCCTGCACCTGATTCCTTCACCTGAGTTCCCAGTTATTCTAGGCCTTCCTTGGCTTACTCGCCACAACCCTCGCATAGACTGGGTAACAAGCCAGGTTGTGGAATGGGGCCCTGCATGCCATGCCTCTTGTCTGCTCTCTAGCTCTCCTGTGTCTCCTGCCGAGCCCCCTGATCTCACCGAGTTATCTCAAGTTCCCACAGAGTACTGGGATCTCAAGGAGGTATTCAGCAAGAGCAGGGCCGCCGTTCTTCCTCCGCACCGGGCCTACGACTGTGCCATCGATTTGCTCCCTGGGACTACCCCTCCTCGTGGCAGACTGTTTTCCCTCTCTCAGCCAGAACGCAAGGCTATGGAGGAATACCTCAAAGACGCCCTGGTCTCTGGGTTCATTCGACCCTCCACCTCACCTGCTGGTGCCGGCTTCTTCTTTGTCGGCAAGAAGGATGGGGGGCTTCGACCATGTATTGACTACAGGGGCCTGAACAAGATCACTGTGCGCAACCGATATCCCCTTCCGCTGATGTCCACTGCTTTCGACCTGCTCCAAGGCGCCACCGTCTTCACCAAGTTGGACCTACGGAACGCATACCACCTCATCCGTATCCGACAGGGAGACGAGTGGAAGACTGCCTTTAACACCCCGTCTGGGCACTACGAATACCAGGTGATGCCCTTCGGACTCACCAACGCACCAGCTGTTTTTCAGGCCCTAATCAACGACGTCTTAAGGGACATGATTAACCTGTACGTCTTTGTCTACCTCGATGACATCCTTATCTTTTCCAAGACCGTGCAGGAGCACCGCCACCATGTCCGCCAGGTTCTCCAGAGGCTGCTACAGAACAATCTGTTCGCCAAGGCCCAGAAATGCGAATTTCATGTTCCCGAGGTCTCCTTTCTGGGATTTATTGTACGGACAGGCCAACTCCAAATGGACCCTGCCAAGACCCTGGCTGTCCGGGACTGGCCTACTCCCAAGTCCGTTAAGGAGGTTCAGCGGTTCTTAGGATTCGCTAACTTCTACCGCAAGTTCATCAGGAACTTCAGTTCTGTGGCAGCACCCATGTCAGACCTCACCAAAGGGACAGGTGGATCTTATGGCTGGTCTCCTCAGGCAGAAAAGGTGTTCAAAGACCTCAAGGACCGCTTCTGCACGGCACCCATTCTGGTTCTCCCGGACACCTCCCAACCATTCATCGTGGAGGTGGACGCCTCGGACAGTGGTGTCGGCGCGGTGCTCTCTCAACGTTCGGAAGGAAAGCTGCACCCCTGCGCTTACTTCTCCCACCGCCTGAGTCCTGCTGAGTCCCGGTACGATGTGGGGGATCGAGAACTGCTAGCGGTCAAACTGGCCCTTGAGGAGTGGAGGCACTGGCTGGAGGGAGCACAACATCCATTCCTGGTTTGGACTGACCACAAGAACCTGGAGTACCTCCAGCAAGCCAAGAGACTGAACCCTCGACAGGCTAGGTGGGCCCTGTTTTTCAGTCGGTTTGACTTCACCCTCTCATACCGCCCCGGCTCCAAGAACACCAAACCTGACGCACTGTCCAGACTGTTCTCTGCCACTAACAGGGAGAATGAAGTCGGGCCTATTATCCCTGTGTCCCGGATTGTGGCCCCTGTCCGCTGGGGTATTGAGGAGGCTGTCCGACGAGCCCAACGCCAGGACCCCGGTCCTGGGACGGGGCCACCAGGCCTCTTGTACGTCCCACATCAAGCCCGGGCCAAGGTTCTCCAGTGGGGTCACTCTTCCCCTCTCACCGCCCACCCGGGAGCTCGGAGGACCCTGGACTTCCTGAAAAGACGCTTCTGGTGGCCTAACATGGAGAAGGAAGTAAGGTCATTTGTCCTGTCCTGTGAGGTTTGCACCAGAACCAAGAACCCACGACAGCGTCCCCAGGGTCTCCTGCATCCTCTGACCATTCCCCGGCGTCCCTGGTCCCACGTGGCAGTCGACTTTATCACGGGTCTCCCTGAGTCACAAGGTAACACGGTCATTTTGGTCTTAGTTGACAGATTCTCCAAGGCCTGCCGCTTCATACCACTGTGCAAACTCCCCTCTGCTCTTGAAACTGCGAAACTTTTGTTTAATCATGTCTTCCGAGTCTTTGGTCTTCCACAGGACATCGTCTCAGACCGAGGGCCCCAGTTCTCCTCCCGAGTGTGGCACGGGTTCTGCAAGGTCATCGGAGCCACTGCCAGCCTCTCCTCTGGGTTTCACCCACAGTCCAATGGTCAGACGGAGAGGCTCAACCAGGACCTGGAAACCACCCTGCGAGGCCTGGCTATGGATAACCCGACATCGTGGAGCACCTGGCTGCCATGGGCGGAGTACGCCCACAACACCCTGCAGTCATCGGCCACCAAGCTGTCGCCATTCCAGTGCCAATTCGGGTTCCAGCCACCTCTGTTCCCGGACCAGGAGGAGGACGCGGGGGTGCCCTCGGTCAACCAATATGTGAGACGGTGTCGCAAGACCTGGAGCAAGGTCAGGAAGACCCTCATACAGACCTCCAGAACCAACCAGACTCAGGCCAACCGCCATAGAAGACCTGCACATGCTTTCCGCCCTGGGCAGCGTGTTTGGCTGTCCACTAAGGACCTTCCACTGCGGGTGGAGAACCGCAAGCTTGCTCCTCGCTACATTGGCCCCTTCAAGGTGGTGCGCAGGGTGAACCCTGTCTCCTACCGGCTCCAGTTGCCCCGGACTCTGAGGATCAACCCCACTTTCCATGTTTCCCTGTTACGGCCCGTACTGACGTCTACGTATGCCCCTGCCCCTAGGAACCCCCCACCCCCCCGCATCTTCCAGGGGCAGACTGTGTTCACTGTGAATCGCCTGCTTGACTCCCGCCGGGTCTGCGGCGGGTTGCAATATCTGGTGGACTGGGAGGGCTATGGTCCTGAGGAGCGCTGCTGGGTTCCTGCTCGGGATGTCCTTGATAAAGAACTATGTCGGGACTTCCATTCGGCCCATCCGGATCGCCCTGGGAACGTCAGGAGACGCTCCTAGAGGGGGGGGTCCTGTTAGGACTAGGACTGTTTTGGCCTCTAGAGGCCGCTGTTATTTCCTTTTCATGTCGTGTTTATTTTGGCCTCTAGAGGCCGCCACTGTTCCTGTGTTTTGTGTTTGTGTTAATTGCCTAATTATCTTCACCTGTGTCCTTAATTAGTTTGTCTATTTATTCCCCTGAGTTCAGTCCTCTTGTCACGGAGTCTTTGTGCTGTTATGTTTATCTCCAGTTTCCTTTGTACTGTGTTTTTTGATCTTCTTAGCTTTTGTATTTTTGCACTTTGCTTTTCTTTTGGATTTTACTCTTTGTTTTTTTTTTTTGTCTTTTGTTCTGCCCTGTATATAGTGTATATAGTTTAAATAAACCTTTTGTTACTTTTTCTACTTCCGCCTCACGCCTCTGCATTTGAGTCATTCCCCTGGTGGCCTAGTGGGGGTTTGCTGGATCATCACACCAACGAACCAGGTTCGAATCCCAGCAAAACCCTAACAGCCTCAGCTTTCATGTAAGAAAAAAACTATTAATACTAGTACTGTGTGCAGGCAGTCTCTCCTGAAGACTAAATTAAACAATAATTATAAACTAATAAAATAAATGGCGGCGGCACGGTGGTGTAGTGGTTAGCGCTGTCGCCTCACAGCAAGAAGGTCCTGGATTCGAGCTCCGGGGCCGGCGAGGGCCTTTCTGTGTGGAGTTTGCATGTTCTCCCCGTGTCCGCGTGGGTTTCCTCCGGGTGCTCCGGTTTCCCCCACAGTCCAAAGACATGCAGGTTAGGTTAACTGGTGACTCTAAATTGACCGTAGGTGTGAATGTGAGTGTGAATGGTTGTCTGTGTCTATGTGTCAGCCCTGTGATGACCTGGCAACTTGTCCAGGGTGTACCCCGCCTTTCGCCCGTAGTCAGCTGCGATAGGCTCCAGCTTGCCTGCGACCCTGTAGAAGGATAAAGCGGCTAGAGATAATGAGATGAGATGAGATACTTATTGTTTAATTATCCACAGTGTTGTTGATTCATGGATGTCCATTTCAGCTCACTGCATGCTGTTCTTGGTTTAGAACCCAAAAAGTTATTGTGCTTTGTGTTTGGTCAATCATATATCTGTTGTCACTGTTATAAATAGCATTGCAGCTTACATTATTGGAAAGCCTGTTCATTTCCCTTTACAATGATGCCACATCTGCAAGGATCATCACCTTTGCTGCTCATCCCAGAAATGCATGAGCTTTATGGATGGGTTACTGTAAAGAGAAAAGAGCAGCTTTCTGATTACGTAAGACACAACTATGCTATTTAATACAGTGACAACAGAGATATGATCCACCAAACCCACAATTCTGACCTTTTTTGGATGAGTTCAGTGTGTGTGTGTGTGTCCCTAACCCTTAGGGAAATGCAAGATCTCCCCTGCCCCCTGCAGACAACCAAGTTTCCTTGGCTTCAAGAAGAACCCTAACGGAGAATTGGATACTCGTGCCAGTGGATTTGGGCTGCGCTCGGATTGGCCGGATTTGAACGACCTGTGCAGTCGTAACAACATAGAGTTGAGCTGGATACATACAAGCGGAGCTCAGGTGAACGTCAGTGAGGAGCTAATCATTGACTTAAATGTGCATGCGGAGGCAACTCTACATCATGATGGAATCAGTAAAAAGCTTAACGGCCAGGCATGCAGGTATGAGATTCTCCAGTATTTTCACTCACAACAATGTGCTCCCTGGGTGAACTTGCGTCTTCAAGGCAAACTCGCGTGCCTTCAGTGCGCCGATCACACTGCTTCTCATGTAGCGCTGCACAATCCAGCTGTCAACGAAGGCATTCTAAAATTTGTCACCAAAGCTAGACTGCAAGCCCTTCCAGCTCAGTATAACCTCTCTTTGTGGTTTCCGAGGTGTCATAAACCATGCTGCTTGTTGCACAATGATAAAACAATAGAAACAACAGTGCATATAATGAATGGTTGTCCAGCATGTAAAGGCCTGAACATCGCTTGTCATGATCGCATTGTTAATATAACTGCGACAGAGCTGCGGAAAGTATATGGACAATCTGTAATACACACAAACAGAAAAATACAATTGAGCTGGTTTTCAAATTTGATGAACAATGTTGCTCTGAAAAATGTTATAAAAGACTCCCCTAACTCCCCTGACATAGTTGTTGTTGATGAGATTTTAAAAACTATTGTGATTTTGGAAGTGGGATGCTGTTTTGATGCATATATGGACTTGTGTTTTTCTGAGAAAATGATAAAATACCAGCCATTAGTGGACGCTCTTAGAGTAGGTGGCTATAGTACAAATCTGGTGGGTCTCATTTATGGTCGCCTTGGACCCGTCCATAGATTGTGTTAGAGGGCTGCAAATAGCTGGCCTAAACAAGAAGAACTCAAAGCAGTTAGCAAAATATCACTCTGTGTCAGCAATTATAGGCAGTTTGCAGATATGGAGAAGGCGGTGTCACCTGAATCCTTGATATACTTAACATCTATATGTGGTTGCACGCCAGCACAGTATTTGTATTGATGAGAGTCACAAGATGCTCTTTGTAGATATTTGGGTGCTGTGTTGCTTTTTTAAGAAGTATTGGTCCTCCCAAATAAAGTAATCAAAATGTGTCACTAGCTATCACAAATGTGGCATTTATTCAGCCCTAATAGCAACACTAAATAATATGCCCTGTCATCATCTGTCTGGGACCCCTGCCAGCACATGGGCAAAATATGAATTCAGGCAGAGAGGACAGTGGAGTCAGAGATTCACAGATGCTCTCCTATGTTCCCATCAACTGACTTTCCAGTTAATTCCAAAAGAGTTGTGCAACAAATAATTTCTTTTGTACCTCTGTGGATTATTTAAATCATATTGGCACAGCTTAGAATGTATCTTGGCCGATATCAATGCATGGTTGGAAATAGCTGTTGTATACATTTCATTTATCTTTGTTTTGTCTTTTCCATGATAGCAGTAAATCCACACCAGGTGGTCAAGAGCTACCAGAAGGTCTTGCAACATGACCAAAGAGGCAAGAATTTGATTGAGTCATACAAGGCTGTCGCAGGGGCGCAGATACGTTTTTTGAACTGGGGGGGACAAAGCTGCCAGCAAACCAACCCCAACCCCACCCCCAACATGTGTTGTGTGAGGAATATACTGTACTCTGATGCCCTCAGGGCGGCAACATTACTCAGCTAAGACAAAAAAAAATCACTCCTTCATTCCTGCAACCGTTAGATTAGGCCTACGAATAAATAAAGAGTAGGAATAGAGCACACCTGTGATGTCTGGTGCTCTCATGTGCTATTTACCACTGACACGACAGGATGTCAGTTGCAGGCCTAGTGCACTACTACTACCCTCCTGTGGATCACTTATTTCACCTCCCTCACTGCCATCACCAGGAACTACCTGCAGGCCAGGACAATGATAACATTTTAACATAGCCTATAGAAATCCAAAGTTTACACATTATCATCACGCACAGAAATTGCAAAACTGCAAAACTAGTTTTAAAACCGCTAAGTTCCAACTGTTAAACATAGCGAATGGCTGGGCTATGTGTGTGTGTGTAAAGTGTTAACCAGTGCATCCTGACTTTCTAACTATGCCTGTGTGTTGCGTGAGCGGCAGTCAGTCAACAACTCTTTGCAAAGTTTCCTTATGAAACAATATGCTCGCTGAAATTATGGCAGGGAATGCCAGATTAAACATTAAAACTGCCTTCTGAGCACTGTATCTACAGGCTACCACTGAAAGAAGGAGGCTACCAGAAAGGCATCTCTACTCCGTACGATTTTATTTTCACTACGACATTACTTTGAACAGCCTATCAAAAAATTGCAAGGTGATATGATAAAGTAAGGCACAGTTTACTTACAGTCATTGTTTTTTTAAAAAACGATGCAATCATTTTCTGCCTTTTCGGTTTGGCACCCTTCATCATGCCGTGTTGGGGTCCTGAACTAGGAGCTGTCCCTGATATGCCTGTCAAACTTCTCATCTCATCCCATCTCATCTCATCTCATTACCTCTAGCCGCTTTATCCTGTTCTACAGGGTCGCAGGCAAGCTGGAGCCTATCCCAGCTGACTACGGGCGAAAGGCGGGGTACACCCTGGACAAGTCACCAGGTCATCACAGGGCTGACACATAGACACAGACAACCATTCACACTTACATTCACACCTACGGTCAATTTAGAGTCACCGGTTAACCTAACCTGCATGTCTTTGGACTGTGGGGGAAACCGGAGCACCCAGAGGAAACCCATGCAGACACGGGGAGAACATGCAAACTCCGCACAGAAAGGCCCTCGCCGGCCACGGGGCTCAAACCCAGACCTTCTTGCTGTGAGGTGACAGCGCTAACCACTACACCACCGTGACGCCCCCCTGTCAAACTTGTTGTGGGTAACCATAGCAACCAAGCTCGAGCTCGCAACCTGTGCAGTCTGTGCAGCTCAACCAACCATATATCAGTCTTTGTTTTGTTTTATGTGAGTTGTTGCAACTATGTATTTACTGCTGTGCACCTCAATAAACCGAATGGTAATTAGTCTTTTGATTTTTCTGTGAGGTTTGCCTTATGCAAAGAAAGACAGCATTGACGTTTTTTCCTCCCTATAAGTGGGCGGGACCGAACGAGGTGAATTTAAATCTGGGTGGGACGAATCCCACCCGTCCCACCCTCTATCTGCGCCCGTGGGCTGTCGGGGTGGATAGGAATACCATCGTAGCGAGTGCCCCATAGCAGAGCTGGCCAAATTAGCAAGATTCAAAAGGGCCTGGATCAGCCACCTGCTGAGAGGTCGGTCCATGCCTTTGTTACATCAAGGCTGGATTACTGTAACAGCCTGGTTTACAGTCTGCTGGAGTCCAAGCTCAAGAAACTCCAACGTGTCCTAAATTCAGCTGCCAGAGGTGTAGCATGACCTCAACATGGTGAAGATGTCACCAATGTCCTTGAAGAGCCAACACTGGCTGCCAATTAATGCCTGCATCAAGTATAATGCCTGCATTGAGTATAATGCTGCATCGAGTATAATGCTGCCATCATCACCAACATTCATGGGAAGGCGGTGGACATGGTTGAGGAGTACAAGTACTTGGGCACAATCTTTGATAATAAACTCAGATTTGCCTTCAACACAGAGGAGATCCTCAGAAAGTGCCAACAGTGACAGTATCTCCTGAGGAAGCTTAAGTCCTTTGGAGTCAGCAAGGACATTCTGACTACTTTCTACTACTCCTTCATTGAGAGTAGAATGTCGTTTTCCATAACCTGCTGGTTCCACTCCCTTAGCCTTCAGTACAAAAACTGCCTGCAGAGCACAGTCAAGGTGTGCTCTAAAATTATTGGCCCCACTCAGGTCACTCTCAACACTCTGCGAGCAGCAGACAGTAAACTCAGTGAGCAGGATTCTTCAGGACCCTTCACATGTCCAGTTCCCTGCATTTGAGTGCGTCCCCTCAGGATGCCGGCTGCATTGTCTGAGCTGATGAACACAGAGGAGAAGAGCGAACTTTGTCCCCAGAGAGGTTCAGCTCCTCAACTCTCTGCTGTCCTTGTCCCTCTCCTCACCCCTCCAGCCCCTTCCCCCTTCTTCACATGCACTCGAACTTGTCTGGTGTATTAACCACCCCCTCTGTACACACACCACTTTAAATATAGTTTATGCTGCGATTGATCCTTCTCCCTCAGAAGCAAATTGCACCACACCATATTTTTGTATATACTCTTTTTTAAATGATCATATTTATACATACTGTACAGTTATTTATCCACATACTGCCACCTTGCATACTGTCATATTTTATGTTTAATGTATTATTATTATTATTATTATTATTATTATTATAAGAATAATGTGTTTAACTGTACTTCTCTGTGTGCCTTTAAATTGCCCCTAGGGGACAAATAAAGTGTTCTGAATTTAATTGAACTGAATTAAGTTATTGATGCTGGTCTACAAATCATTACATGGACTCACTCTGACATACTGAGAGGAACTGTTGTGCATAGATTCCAAACCTCACATATTGAGGTCGAATGGGAAGAAGCTCCTGGCTGCTCCAAGGACCAACACCAAAAGTTACGGTGATAGAGCATTTTCATCAGCTGGACCAAGACTGTGGAATAAGCTCCTGTAGTTCCTTCATAAAGCTGATTCATATGAAACCTTCAAGACTGATCTAGAGACATTATTTTTACAACATTATTATTATTATTATTATTATTATTACTAATTAAGATTTGAATCCTAATCTTCATTTCAGTTAAATTTTTTATGCCTCCACCACCGTAAGGTGCAGGAGGCATTATGTTTTTGGGTTGTCCATCTGTCCGTGCGTTCGTCCGTGCGTGCGTGCGTCCGTCTGTCCCGAAACATTGTGAATGCAATATCTCAAAGGCTAATGAAAGAAATTTCACCAAACTTTCACCATTTGTGTGCTTTGGGATAAATATGAACTGATTAGATTTTGAGATCAAAAGGTCTAAGGTCAAGGTCACTGTGAGGTCAAATGTCTGTCCAAAAACCTTGTGAACACAATATCTCCAAGGCAGATGAAAGGAGTTTCACCAAACTTTCACCATTTGTGCATTTGGGGACAAAGATAAACTGATTACATTTTGAGATCAAAAGGACTAAGGTCAAGGTCACTGTGAGGTCAAATGTCTGTCCAAAAACCTTGTGAACACAATATCTCCAAGGCTAATACAAGTAATTTCACCAGGTCAGGATTACTGTGAGGTCAAATGTCCATCCCCAAATTGATGCATAAGCTATCGAACTCCCACTAATGCATAACATGGGTCTAAATAGACCCGCATTCATTTCCAATGTAATTCCAAGCATTAATGTTATATTCACTCTCACAACTTCTAAAACCAATACAATTAATCCCATTATACTTATAAAAGTAATTATTTAGGTACTCCTTAATGTAAGGAAAGTGATTTTTTATTTTTCTACATGGATTTGGAATTACTACACTAATTTCTAGACATGGGTCTAAAAAGACCCGCATTCATTTATAATGGAAATGTAAGTTGTTGTTGTTTTTTTCCAGTTACAACTTCCACAATTATTATATTTTAAATAGGAAATGGATTAAAATGTCATAAATTAGGTAGTTTTCTATGTACAACACTATTATTTATTTTATATATTATAAACAAGCACAGACAAATAATTGATCTATTATTGCAGACATGGATCTAAAGTGACTCACATTAGGAACTAAAATATATTTGCAACTGTTTCCAGTCAGGAACACAAATACTGCGGACCACTGTTGATCACTGTTGACCTGTTGATTGTGAAGAATCAGAACTTCAAAACTCCAAAATGACATGCCAGAGGTCATACAGTACTACAATAAAACCAAAGGAGGCGTGGATCTCATGGACCAAATGGTCCAAACATACACATCAAAGCGGCAAACAAGGAGGTGGCCTATGGTGCTCTGGCAAAATGTGGTCGATGTTGCTGCTCTGAATGCATTCACTGTTTTTACAGCACATCACCCTGATTATATGGGTGGTGTGCCAAATGCCCGGCGCCTCTTCATCAAGGAATTGGCTCAAGAGCTAATCATGCCTCACATGAGGAGGCGACTGGAGACCAGTCTCCATCTGCAGAAGCATGTCATTCAGGCAATGGAGATGTGTGGCTTACAGAGGCAGTTCATCCAGCCACAGGAGCCAAACCGTGTCTTGAAGAGTAAGAGAAAGAGGTGCAGCCTGTGTCCCTATGCGCGAGACAAAAAAAGTGTCTCACTCATGCTCCCGATGTGCACGGCCTGTGTGCAAAGAACACAAATTCACTCAGGTGATTTGTGAAATGTGCAAGAACTGAGAAAGCTGTAACAATGTAGGTCAATACTGACCTTTTCCCATGATTATATGCAGTTTTACTTAGTGTATTTACATACCAGGTCCGTTTTATAGTGGTTCACTGACATTATCAATTTACTGTTTAGTATTCATATTTTACAATCTCAGTCACAGTCATTTTACTGTTTTACATGTTTTATGTAAAACATTCAGAATTCATTCAGAATTCATTCAGAATTATAGAATCAGAATTATATTCATTCAGAATTATTTCTGAATATGTCATTCAGAAAATAAGTTCTTGTTACAGTAAGTCTTTGAATAAACTCTTTTCATGCAATGCTCCGAATCAATGTATTGTTTTGTACTTTTAAATAATTTAAATATCATAAGTCAGATATGAAATAATTGTAATTTTGAATGATTTAGAAGTCCCAGACAGGGGCCATTTGGCCTTTTTACCTAGAAAACCCACAAGAGGGCCAATTGGCCCCAAGTCCTCCCTGTAGACATTCATTTTGTTATGGAAATGTGGCTGTTAGTTACCTTACAGCTTAGAAATGAAATCTTACAATGCCTGTTGAATGTTGAATCTCTGCATCTTCGTTCCTTGGAGAGGAGCTTCTTTCACCACAAAATTCTTGAGGGAACTGAAGCGATAGTCCATGTGCACTGAGTTATTTATCCATCAAACAATTGTCTGGTTGCAGTCACATGAGTCGTTATGGTCACATGGGACATTCACATGTTCACATTTTAGAATAGAATGTGTTTTTATTCCTCATTCTCACATTCACACAGAAGTAGCCAACATGACTTCACCACTGAAGTGTGAAGTGTGTGAAATGTGACCTCCTCACCCCACACACTGCCACTAACAGCCTCATTACCATAACAAAATGAGTGATTAGTGTATTGGGGAAAAGCGGTCGGGCCAAATGGCCCCTATGTGGGTCTTCTAGGTAGACAGAAAAATGCTGGGACTGCTAGTGTTAAATACATTTTTGCCAAAGAAAATACTGCAAAGAACTGATCCTTGAACAGTATTACATAGAAAATGAAAGCGGGTCTTTTTAGATCCATGTGTCTAAATAATACATAATTATGTAAAATGTCTTCTACTTCAAAGAGTAACCATAAAGTATGAAAATTAAGTATTGGTGCTGGGAATAAATACTCCATAAATCATAAAAAGATGCATTATTGCATGAGGAATCAAGATCATTTTACAATATAGCTAAGAAAAACTAAGCCTTTGGTGAAATTGCATAGAAAATGAATACGGGTCTTTTTAGACCCATGTTATGCATTAAAGGGGTATTAACAAAAAAGGTATTTTTACGTAAAATGCAATGATGCCAAAAATGAAATGAAGCTTTCTAAGGGACATAAACAAGTCAATTGAGGAATTAATGGAGTATTGAGCAAAAAAAATGTATTATGATAAAGATATAGAAAATTTTAAACTCTGCCGGGTCTATTTAGACCCATCTTATGCACTAAATGCACTTATGCACTAGACTACGTATAGTCTACCGGGCGCAGGCATCCCCATAGATGCTGTTGGCGTCGAGTTCTATCTGGTTTCATAATATTTAATACATGTAAACTGTACTCAAGTTGAGGGGGGATGGGGGGGATGCCATCCCCCCTGGAATAAAAAATGGTCAAAATCATCCCCCCTCTAAAACAGGCATCCCCCCTCCCTTCCCTTGAGCAATTTTATCAATAAATGTGGACATTACTTCTATTTAACATTGGAATTAGAAATGCCATTCCACGTAGCTTTGCTGAAACTGAGCATACAATAAGCTACCGCGAGAGAGGGCACGCGCAAGCGAAGCGTTTGAGGAGGTGACATTCAGTTGGGGTTCCGTTATTTTTTATTTCATTCGGCGTCAGTGACAGCAGCGGATTGCAGCATCATGGCCAAGCAGAGTGGACAGCAAGACCTAAGCAAGTTCAGATTTAAGATCACAAGAAAAAAACATTTCAGGAGGTAAGTCAAGAGTTACAAATATCAGTCACACTTTCTGTGAGCCCACTATGATGCTGTAAAGTTACCGATATGTAGCCTAATTTGTGGGCGGCGGATAACAACACAGCTATCATAATGAATGTTAGTTTGGAGTCTAGCCAGCTATCGATAGCTTACTCAGGTTCATGTTAGCTTTGATTTCTTGTATAAGGCCATTAATTTAATCAGCCTGGACGTTCGTTTGTTATTCTTCAGGCAACAAAAAGTGTTATTCAAGACAGGAAGGCTAAAGTAAACGACACTAGCAGTTTTGAAGGCTTCATTGCGTCATTAGAGAGCCGGTCACAACATGTAAGGCAGAGCAGGATTGGTGTAGGACTCGACAAAGTGTCTGCTAAAATGCAGCTTTCTTTTTCTTCATCATAGGCTCTTCTTCTGTCTCCTCAATGGGCCTTTTCCCCTTTCCAAAGAAACTTTCCAAAGATGCCTGCTTTTAACTCATTTTGCTAGCTTGTATCCAGTAGGGGAGAGGGGGGTAAATTGAGCCAGTGGGTAAGTTGACCCACCCCCTGTATTAAGGCACTGGTACACCTTTAGAGTCATGTGATCAGAAATTCTACAATCACCATTCATTTGCTGTTCCATGTGAAGGAGAGATGTCCATGCTTGCGTGGTAAGTATGTTTTTTTCACAAAAATACATTTTTTGTTTGTCAAAGTAAATTTTTTACACATCAGATATAAAGGGTATTTTGCTAAAAGCAAATTTATCAAGGTCTAAAAACATATATCATACATGTTGATGGTTAGCTAGTGTATCAAATCATGGTGATAATTTAGCTAAAGATTAGCCTGATTAGCCAGAACAGGATGTTTTTTCGACTGTGGGGTAAAGTGAGCCAGTTGCCTTGGGTCAAATTGAGCCACTGGTTCAACTTACCCCACCTTGAGCCACTAGTTATTTTAATCCTAAAAAGTCTGAAAATGGCATTTGTACGATTTCTATGACTTTAAATGAACCAAGCACCAGAGATCTGTTAGTTGGCGACTTTGTTATTGTTAAGTTTGAAGCCAAAAGCAGAAGCTACAATTACATTGGCATGGTGGAAAAACTAGAGAATGATGAAGTGACTGCAAGGTTTCTGAGAAGAATCCGGGGAAGCACTGCCAATGAGAAACCCACTTTCGCTTTCAAGGAAAATGATGTGGCACTTTTTCCACAAAGTGATGTGCTGAAGAAGTTACCTCAACCTCAAAAGGCAGGAGGAACTGCACGGAGGCAACAGCACTTCATATTTCCTTGTAGCGTTGAAGGTTGGAATGTGGAATAATTAGTTGTTGAGTAAGAAAAACAAAGCCTTGTTCAATAAAGAATGTTAGGTCAAGTTAAAGAATTTAAAAAAGTTAAAGAAGTTAGAAAAGGTTTTGCATACACTGTTGTTATTTTTGTGTCTGCACTGTATTAAAATATTTAGAACAATACCCTTGCATTATCTATTTATTTATTATTTTAAGTAAAGCTCGAGTTTTACACGAGAAAAGCTGCATTGGTCACTTTACCCCCAGGTGGCTCAATTTACCCACTTAGATGGCTCAACTTACCCTTAAGGTGGGGGAAGTTGAGCCATCACACCACTTTTTTTTGATAAGTCATTTTTTCATTATCGTTTGTCATAGATACATACTTGTCATTTCTATTTACAGCACACATCCTGGACTATATGTGGGTGGTTTTGTTTTTGTGCTATAACATTTTTCCTTGCTGAGAAGACAGCATTAGTAAGAAATGGCTCAATTTACCCCACTCTCCCCTACATTTATAAATTTGAAAAGATTGAAGAAAAGAAAGAAAAGAGATTAATCAACATGTATTTAATCCTTTAACTATCCGTACATTCCTCTCTGTACTTCTCAAGTATAATGTTTTTAAGCTTTATCTTGAAATGTGCAACATTTTTACTCTCTTTAATTTCAACAGGTAAACTATTCCACAGCTTCACCCCACATACAGATATACACGTACTTTTCAGCGCGGTATGAACTATTGGCTGTTTCAAGTTCCCTCTCCCTCTTAAGTGATACCCCCTTCTCTATCTATAAACATTTTTTGAATATTGCCAGAAAGTAAATTATGTCTTACTTTATACAGAAATTGTGCAGTTTTGAAATTGACTAAATCTCTAAATTTCAGTATTTTTGACTTTAGACAGTGCATTGGTACCGGTATGTTCATGGTATTCTACATTATTCACTATTCTTATTACCTTCTTTTGCATAATGTATATTGACTGCAGGGTACTTTTATAGCTGTTGCCCCAAATTTCCACACAATAAGTCAGATATGGTAAAAAGAGAGTACAATACAATATGTGCAATGATTTATAGTTCAGAATGTGCCTTCTTTTACAAAGAATCCCCAATGTACGTGCTAACTTGGACCTGACATACAGTGGGGCAAAAAAGTATTTAGTCAGTCACCAATTGTGCAAGTTCTCCCACTTAAAAAGATGAGAGAGGCCTGTAATTTTCATCATAGGTATACCTCAGCTATGAGAGACAAAATGAGAAAAAAAAAATCCAGAAAATCACATTGTCTGATTTTTAAAGAATTTATTTGCAAATTATAGTGGAAAATAAGTATTTGGTCAATAACAAAAGTTCATCTCAATACTTTGTTATATACCCTTTGTTGGCAATGACAGAGGTCAAACGTTTTCTGTAAGTCTTCACAAGGTTTTCACACACTGTTGCTGGTATTTTGGCCCATTCCTCCATGCAGATCTCCTCTAGAGCAGTGATGTTTTGGGGCTGTCGCTGGGCAACATGGACTTTCAACTCCCTCCAAAGATTTTCTATGGGGTTGAGATCTGGAGACTGGCTAGGCCACTCCAGGACCTTGAAATGCTTCTTACAAAGCCACTCCTTCGTTGCCCGGGCGGTGTGTTTGGGATCATTGTCATGCTGAAAGACCCAGCCACGTTTCATCTTCAATGCCCTTGCTGATGGAAGGAGGTTTTCACTCAAAATCTCACGATACATGGCCCCATTCATTCTTTCCTTTACACGGATCAGTCGTCCTGGTCCCTTTGCAGAAAAACAGCCCCAAAGCATGATGTTTCCACCCCCATGCTTCACAGTAGGTATGGTGTCCTTTGGATGCAACTCCCCCGATAGCAGAGGGTCGTTGAAACGACGTAGAGTTTTGGTCAGAATGGTCGGTTTCCGTCGTACGTCAGAAAATCAACGTTGAAACGGCGCCGTGAAACGTCGATTTCTCCGCCGTCTGAGAGGGTCGATTTATCACCGTTGAATCACCGTGGGTAAAGGTTGATCTGTCGACCGTCAGAGAAGGTTGAATATACGACGTTGAACCATCGTCACTTTTGCCGGCCAATTTTCAACATTGGTAGGATGAGCAACTGGCCCGTAGCCAGGGGGGATCGGAGGGTTCGTTCGATCCCCCCCCCCCCCCCCCCCGCGACACCGCGCCCCGGACACACACGCCCCTCAAGATTACTCAAGATTTATTCATTTGTTCATGTCCGATGAATATACATTGATTCACATTTAAATTTACAATATCAAATCCAGACTAATCAAAAAAGAAAAGTAGACTAAGTGAGGACGAGTTAGAAAAACGGGTTCATTTCTCCTATGTTTATGTTTACACGTTTTGTTCAGACTGCTTTACACCCCAATCCAGTGGGTGGCGGTAATGCCCCCATTAGACCCCTTTCACTGACGTCACCCGAAACCGGAAGTAAACAAACCCTGCGCCACATTGGAAGACCAACAAACTCGTGATTAGGGGGAAATAAAGGCAGCGCGCGGTATGTGAACCCACGAGGCACTTGGTTCATCATAAACCTACAATGGTAAACTTTTGTGCTGTGTTCGGGTTCTAACAAAGCTGATGGGAAAGGTGAAAAGAAGTCTTTCTACAGAATACCAGCTGTGATTGAGACACAAGCAAACCAAGGAGCTTTCTGCCGGGAGACAGAGAGGATTTAGCTGCTTTATGCAGAGCGGATCTGAATACTTCAAGTCTATTTTGTTACTGGTAAGTCACTAGGCTAGAGTGTTGTAGAACATTTTTTAAAATGTTTACTGAATAAAAACATCCTTAATTTTATCAAATATTCTCTACTCTATATTTCATTTCTTTCTTTTGTTTTAATTTTCCTCCCTCCATCCCTCTTTGGATTTTAAATATAGTTTTTCCCCATGTCCAAATAATGAGGTAGGGTGGCATTTAGAAACCCATAGCCTACTGCTGACTTTCTTTATCAATGCTGCATCAAATTAATTTTGGTTATGTTTTTCTGTTTCCATGTACAGGTGTCTGCGCCGCAGGAGGAATAGGCCACAATTATAAATAAATCATAAAATGTTTCTAAGAACTTGTTCAAGTGTGTTCTGTTCCTTATAAATGTTAAAAGTTATGCCTCATTAGATAGCTTGACAAACATTAGGAGAGGTGCATTGTTGCATGCATTTTTATATCCTGTTGTACATAAAACAGGACGTAGCCTACGCACATTGATATAAATTAAGTTTCACTTTCATGGTTGAAGTATGCATGTGTGTGTTCATCCTAGGCAAGAGATGCTTTATTGTTAGCTAGTTTAATTTAGCCTGTTTTGCTTAATTTGTAGCCTTCCTGTTGTACATAAAACAGGAAGTAAAGTTGGATGAATCATCGCCGAAAATTCAACTATAAATCGACCGAAATACGTAGTTGAATAAAGGGTGAAAGGGGGTCTATTCTCTGTCGACCACCAGCCACTTTTCAACGTCGTTTCAACGGAAACTCGTATGAGCAAAGCGGTGTTGAATCAACGTCGGTGATCGACGGTGATTCGACGGCGTATAGGTCGAAGAACATGCCGATGATTCCACGTCGAATCAACGACCCTCTGCTATCTGGGTCAGCATTCTTTCTCCTCCAAACACGACAAGTTGAGTTTTTACCAAAAAGTTCTATTTTGGTTTCATCTGACCATATGACATTCTCCCAATCCTCTTTTGGATCATCCAAATGCTCTCTAGCAAACTTCAGACAGGCCTGGACATGTACTGGCTTAAGCAGGGAGACACGTCTGGCACTGCAGGATTTGAGTCTCTGGCGGTGTAGTGTATTACTGATGGTAGCCTTTGTTACTTTGGTCCCAGCTCTCTGCAGGTCATTCACTAGGTCCCCCTGTGTGGTTCTGGGATTTTTGCTCACCGTTCTTGTGATCATTTTGACTCCACGGGGTGAGATCTTGCATGGAGCCCCCGATCAAGGGAGATTATCAGTGGCCTTGTATGTCTTCCATTTTCTAATAATTGTTCCCACAGTTGATTTCTTCACACCAAGCTGCTTACCTATTGCAGATTCAGTCTTCCCAGCCTGGTGCGGGTCTACAATTTTGTTTCTGGTGTCCTTTGACAGCTCTTTGGTCTTGGCCATAGTGGAGTTTGGAGTCTGACTGTTTGAGGTTGTGGACAGGTGTCTTTTATACTGATAACGAGTTCAAACAGGTGCCATTAATACAGGTAACAAGTGGAGGACAGAGGAGCCTCTTAAAGAAGTTACAGGTCTGTGAGAGCCAGAAAGCTTGCTTGTTTGTAGGTGACCAAATACTTATTTTACTGAGGAATTTACCAATTAATTCATTAAAAATCCTACAATGTGATTTCCTGGATTCTTTCCCCCCATTCTGTCCCTCATAGTTGAAGTGTACCTATGATGAAAATTACAGGCCTCTCTCATCTTTTTAAGTGGGAGAACCTACACAATTGGTGGCTGACTAAATACTTTTTTGCCCCACTGTATTTAATATGGGGTTTCCAACTAAAGTTGTGGTCGATTATTACCCCGAGAAATATATTCTCATATACTTTTTTCCAGCTTTACACTATCAATCATTATTTCCACTGGTGTGTCCAGATGTTTTTGTTTACCAAAAACCATAAATTGTGTTTTTATACTTAATAATAATTTATTTACATCAAACCACAGCTTGAGCTTTCCTAGTTCTTCCGAGACTACCTCCAGTAGCTGCTGAAGGCTCTCCCCGACACAGAATACGTTTGTGTCATCCACAAAAATAACATATCTCAATATTTTTGAAACATTACATATGTCATTGATATACAATATAAATAATTTTGGTCCAAGAATTGACCCTTGTGGTACACCACATGTGATGTCTAAGAGAGTAGACTTAATAGCACCCATCTGAACAAATTGCTGTCTATTTTCAATGTAGCTTTTTAACCAATTTAGCCCTACCCCTCTAATCCCATACCTTTCCAATTTTTGTACTAAAATTTCATGATCAATTGTATCAAACGCTTTCTTCAACTCTATAAAAACACCCAATGCATTCTTCTTGTTGTCTATTGCAGTTGTTAACTCTTCTACTAGTTACGTTAAAGCCAGTGGCGGGTCCTGAAAATTTTCTCAGGAGGGGCAAATTATCCAATAATGTCACAAGGTGACTCATTCAACAGGTACATTATAGGTAGCCAGACATTATTGACTCTGTTTTCTCTCTGCATATCACAGTTCCATGTGACTTCTGTCCACTAGATGGCATCACATTACAGAAATCTTTTCCCTGTCGCGACCTAAGCTATTGAGGTATTTCACCTGACGTCACAGGGTCACGTGACGCCCCGGTGTCCGCCATTTTGAACGTCAAGCTAGCTAATTTCAACAACAGTAGCTGGTATGTTACTGTAGCAATGTTTACATTCAGTCATTTGGATGACTGTTAAAACCTTTCAGTCTCAAGTTTTTCCTTTACTGGATTTACTAGTTTACTGAGCTAGCGCGTGCGGGCCAAGCTGGGAGCTGGTGCGCGCCAGCGCGCCAGCTCCCAGCTTGGCCCGAGCCAGCGCGCCAGCTCCCAGCTTGGCCCGAGCGCGCGCCAGCTCCCAGCTTGGCCCGAGCGCGCGCCAGCTCCCAGCTTGGCCCGAGCGCGCGCCAGCTCAGTAAACTAGTAAATCCAGTAAAGGAAAAACTTGAGATTGAAAGGTTTTAACAGTCATCCAAATGACTGAACGTAAACATTGCTACAGTAACATACTAGCTACTGTTGTTGACATTAGCTAGTGCTAACAGCTAGCTGCTAGTCCACTGCTACAACTACACCGACCCTAATAATACAGTTCTTAGTCATTGCCTGGTAACAGCAAATTTATAACGGGCCATGTCTCAACAGACTAAGAAGTTATTTCAATGACATTTAATAACATTTTGTTTATCCTGAGGACTGAAAGTAAATGAAAATGTGAACAAACCTTAGCTGTAATAAGATGGCGACCACCGGCTCCAGGGACGACCCGCTGATGTAGGCATGTTACCCAGCCTGACACAAATAGGCATCCAAACTCTTATACGCTTTCAGATCAATACCTGTGTATGGCGATGGGTTTTTAACGACATAGGTATACAGATCATGTGGGCCGAAGTCAGGTAAAGACGAGGGCTTCATGTACTTCCGTACGTCAGTGAACAATCCTGGTGGAAGCAGGTAAACGTCATTCTCTAAGCCTGCTAACCTCAATTTTTGCAAATACCTCTCCCTCTGCTCGCCCTGTCAATGCCCTATGTCGCTGGATAGTGAAGGTGTTTTCTGCATCTCGCTCCTTTTTCTTTTATGTTTTTTGTTTGTCGCCTTTCTTGCATTCAAACTGATTCGAGCCGTGCCGTCCAAAATGGCAGCATCACATGACTTGGTCATGTGGGTGAAATACCTCAATAGGCTGTGGTGTAAAGTTGCAAACAACATTCACAATCGAAGAATAGTTTGGCTCCACAATGACCAATTCCAATTACTCCCTATTCACTATTCACATTATTTCAATATTGTATGATGTGAAATAGCCAAGAATGATATCTTTATAAAAGATATGTCCAACAACTAAATAAAAAAGGAAACCCTATTTTTTAAAAATAATACATATTTATTTGCCAATCTTGAAAGTACTGTTCTACAGAATGTTCTGTAAATAGATTTTGTACTTCAAACTCCATGACCAGCAAGAATTTTACAGACTGTGCAACTTAAGGACAACAGGAAAGTGCACTTACTGTAACAAAACATTGTAAATAGTTGGCTAACATAACAATAGCAGTTGAATAAATAGATGAGTGGATCTTTAGATCTTGCAATTACTGGTATTTACCAAGGATATTACCAAAGTGCTAACTCTCAGAGCAAAGTGTAGCAAATATAAAAATGCACATTGAAAACATCAAAAGTGAACTGATTGTGTGTGTGTGTGTGTGTGTGTGTGTGTGAGAGAGAGAGTCATGAAGTCAACCAAACCCAGAAAAACACCACGATGACTGGAGCCCTTAGTTTCGTCTTTGCCTCGTAGAGCTAACTCGAACACTCCACAAAATTTCACGCATTGGATGACCCGGTTTAATATGTGCCTGTTCTTGCTCACCTCATCGTTGTGGCAGCGAACTGCTAGCCTGTAGCCCTCATCCAGTTGTGTAGCAATGTTCACTCTCCCAAAAGCCGAAAATTTCAAGCAGCTGCCCATGTGAATCTTTGATGACTCATGTTTTTTTATTTTCTCTGACAAATGATGCATGTCCGAAACTCCAGTGACAGTCCAAGCAGTGTTGTCCGTGGAGCCACCTCCAGGGTGGAAAAGTAAGCAGGGGTAGCAGAAAACCGCTGAGGCGTCCTTGCAGCCAGCTCGCCAGGATTTGCGCTGGTGCCATGTTGAAGTAAAACCTCGAGTATATGATTTCCCCCCCTTTGTCGAAATTTGTTTTATGTTTAGATTTGGTTGAGGGGGTCCAGCTTGTTTTGTTGCCAATTTAGCTCGATTTGATCACTGACTAAATGGAACTTCTTTTAAGGACCGCACTGAATTGCTTTCCACATCCATGTCACCTCAGAAACTGAGCGGATCGAACGCAACTTTGCCGCGCTTCGCAGTGACGTAAGCACGTTAGGGCAAGCCCCCCCGGAACCCATAGAGATTGCATTGAAGTGTCAGTTAGGAGAAAAAAATATATTAACATGGGACTCTATCAGTGAACTCTTGGGCGATTCTCAACGTCGCTGAAATTGCCCCAAAAGGGGCGGTACTCTAGAAGCAAGACCACCCTGATTGGACAATGATACCCAAAGACAGATTAAAATGGCCTAGAGCAGCACTGGTGAAAGTTTGTCTAAAAAAAAACAAAACTTTTTTTTTTTTTGCGTCGCCCAATCGCCCTTATGCACCACCCGCCCTTGGTTAAAGCCATTACTGATGATCTGCTTGTTCTAAAACCATACTGACTGTCATTAAGCAATTCATGTTCATCAATGAAGCTGTCCAACCTTGCAACAAAAAGTTTCTCTAGCATTTTAGAAAACTGGGAGAGTAGTGAAATTGGTCTGTAATTGTTAAACAGATTTTTTTTCTCCAGCTTTATATAGTGGGATCACTTTGGCAATTTTCATTTTGCTGGGAAAGCAGCCCAGCTTCAACAATAAGTTACAGCTGTATGTTAGAGGGTCCACAATAGTATCAATTACTTGTTTTATTAAAGTCATATCTGTACCATTCCAATCCAAAGATGTTTTGTTCTTAAACTTGCGAACAATATCAATAATTTTATTTTTATCTGTCTCTCAAAAATATAGTGGATGGATTTCTTTCTCCATAATGTTTTTCAACAGCTCCCCCTTGTGGAGGGCTTATATCTTTTGCAAGTTTCTGCCCTACATTCACAAAGAACCTGTTGAAACCCTCCACCACATCCTTCTTATCAGTTATTACCTCTGCCAAGGAGATTATGTTTTCGGTAGTGTTGGTTTGTTTGTTTGTTTGTTGGTTTGTCTGTTAGCAACATTACGGAAAAAGTTATGAACGGATTGCTCTGAAATTTTTTCCAGAGGTGTGACTGGGCACAAGTAACAATCCATTAAATTATTATTATTATTATTATTATTATTATTATTATTATTAATAGGAATCTAGACGATTCAAGACTTTTATTGACTGGAAATAATGACATTGTTTTCCTTTACTTTTATAGCATTTTTTCTACCGCTTAATTATTTTCACCAATCATTCTTATTCTTATTATTTTTATTATTATTATTATTATTATTGACGTCATTGTTAATGCAGTAATTCATTGCTTTTGAGTCTTAAAAGCGATGTTAAGGAAATCAAGAAGAATGAAATGGACAGAGGAAATGAACAGAGATGTCTTGGAATGCAAGAGAAGAGCACTCGAACTGCAATCGTCAGACAATCCACCCCTAAGTCAGGTGAATGGCAGGAAGATTGGCTATATTCAACTTTGAAGGAGTTATGGGATGAAAAGGGCTACGAAAACCTCGGATTAACAGGACAAAACCTGCGAGAGCAAGCCTCAAGGTTGCAAAAGTTACAGGATTCTTCCTTTAATACAAAGTCTTTGAAAGAAATCAAGGAAAATGATATTCCAAATGATGAAGCTCAATATGCAAAAAATTCAACCAAGACCGACGCCAAATTTGCATACGAGTGTATCGGAATCCCTCGAGGAATTACAAGACAAAGAAGATAGGTGCTCAGACAAAATACTACCAAATCTACCTGATTTTGATATGCTTCCCTTTCAAATTAAAGAGAAAATGTGGGGTAAAATCAGTCATGAACACTTCTGCAACAAAATTAATGAGATCTACAATGAAATTGTTCACTTCAGAAGAAACATCTTCAATGTACCTTCTGGAAAAGTGGGGAAGGTTTTCATTATAGAGCTAACTTTTTGGCTGAAACAATTTAACTCCAATTCACATCTGAATTCAATTGCCTTGAAAGCTTTCATGGTGCTTCCCTCTTTGATTGTACAAAAGCCTTCAGCAACATCCAAAAGTAAAGAATACAGCATGGCTATCGAACGCAGATTACTATTGTGGAGACAAGGTGACGTATCTCTTCTAATGAAAAGAGTGAGATTCATACAAGGGAGGTTTAAACCCTCGATGAAAACTAGATCAGTGGAGGACTTATCCAAGGTGTTTGCAAATCTAGTTATGCAAGGAAAATTAACAGCGGCAATAAAACTTCTGGACAAAGAGAGTTCATCAGGTCTTCTTACCCTATCACCCGAAGTGCTCGAGGAGCTCAAACATAAACATCCTCCAGCTGCAGATGTAGAGGATGCGTGTCTTCTGTATGGACCGATGGATTACATCTCACCAAATATTTTTTATTTGATCGATGAACAGATGATCTACAATGCTGCAATGAAAACAAGGGGTTCTGCCAAGCCCTCGGGAATGGATGCAGAGCTGTACCGAAGAATTCTATGCTCAAAGAACTTCAACACCGAAGGAAAACAGCTAAGAGAAGAAATAGTCACCATGACCAGAAACCTGTTGAAATCATCCTACCATCCTTCCCTTCTTGAAGGCTACACATCTTGTAGGCTCATACCATTGGATAAGAACCCTGGAATTAGACCGATAGGAGTCTGTGAAGTGCTTCAGCGTATCATTGGTAAAACTGTATCTGCGTTTGTTAAGGAAGAGATGAAACAGGCAGCTGGCCCTCTACAAGTTTGCACTGGACACAGTGCAGGTGCTGAAGCAGCTGTGCACGCCATGAGCCAAGTCTTTGCTGAAGATGAGACCGATGCAATATTATTGCTTGATGCAAGTAATGCCTTCAACCAAATGAATCGTTCCGTAGCCATGCATAACATTCAGATCACCTGTAAAGAAATCTCTTTGTACATAATTAATACTTATAGAAGTCCCTCCAGGCTTTTCATGTCCGGAGGAGAAGAGATTTTATCACAAGAAGGCATGACTCAAGGCGATCCACTGGCTATGCCTTGGTATTCAGTCAATACGTCAATCATAATACAAATCTTGAGAGCCTATATACCCGAAGTTAAGCAGGTTTGGTTGACTGATGACTCAGCTGGAGGAGGAACAATTGCATCACTATATTGTTGGTATGAACGCCTATGCCAGGAAGGAAAGAAATATGGTTACCATGTAAATGGCTCTAAAAGCTGGTTGATCGTTAAATCACAGGCCCTAGCCTTAGAAGCAGAAAGAGTTTTTGTCGCAGAAGTCAATATAACTACAGAAGGTAAACGCCATCTGGGTGCTGTGATAGGATCCAAGAGCTGTAAAGATGAATACTGCTATGAGAAGATTTTTAAATGGAAGGAAGAAATTGAAACACTCAGTGAGTTTGCAAAAAGCCAACCGCATTCAGCTTATATCACCTTTACCAAGGAGTATAAATCAAAATTCACCTATTTCATGCGAATGATAAGTTCTTTTGAAGACTACGTTGATCCTATTCATGAAACCATCAACGAGCTGTTTCTGCCTACGTTATTTGGACAAACAGATCTATTGCCTGGCATGTTAAATGAACTTATAACTCTATTCCCCGCTCAGGGAGGGTTAGGCATACCTGCACTGAAAGAAGTGCCTCAACAATACGCCGCTTCAACTTCAATAACGTCTCCATATGTACAGTCAATTGTATCGCAAAGTCCATTGTTGCCTTCAACAACAGAGGACCTGAAGAAACAGCAACAGTCACTTAAGACAGCGATAACGAGATCTAAAATGGAACACATCGACGCCTCCCTCCCAACAGATCTACTAACACACGTTACACAAGCGAGCGACAGAGGTGCCAGCTCATGGCTGAATGCAATACCCATCAAAGAGCAGGGCTTTACCTTAAACAAACAAGAATTCAGGGACACCTTGAGACTGTGCTACAACCTCACATTAGCTGACTGTAGAAAGAACCTGATGTGGGGGAGCACAGAAGCATGGCAGGTGGTTGTTTGTATCTTAGATCTTTTCTTTATTGCTGCTTTTCAGCACAAAAGTCATAAACTTTCTCTCGCTTGCGCACACACACACACACACACACACACACACAGGCCACAAGCAAGCCCTCAGTGCTGACCTCCCCTTCTCACTCTCCTTTTATCGGGCGCGGTCACTGGAGGAGACACACAAACACACGTTAATTGACAACAGGTGTAGTGACATGACCACTCACCTTCCCTGACTCCGCCCTCCATTCACAGACTGACGCTCGGCCACGCCTCCCCTGCCACATACCCCCACCGCCCGACTGAGGCCGGGGAGCCGTCCGGCCTGAAGCGAAACCCCCCCCCCCCCCCCCGATGGGACAGGAAGTCCGCCACGACCATCTGCGCCCCCGGCCTGTGGACCACATCGAATTTAAATAGCTGGAGTGCAAGATACCAACAGGTGATCCGCGTGTTGGCATCCTTCATGCGGTGGATCCACTGGAGGGGCGCGTGTTCCGAACAGAGGGTGAAACGGCATCCCAGCAGGTAGTACCAGAGGGCGAGGACCGCCCACTTGATGGCTAGGCACCCTTCCCGCATCGACAGCTTCCAGCTAATGGACAGCACAGGATGCTCCTCCCCCTCCACCTTTTGGGACAGAACGGCCCCCAGCCCTCTGGCTGACGCATCTGTCTGTAAAATAAAAGGGAGAAAAAAGTCAGGGCAACAGTGGCCCCCCACACAGTACAGCCTTTACCCTAGAGAAAGCCTGTTGGCATTGCTCTGTCCACTGGACCAGATCTGGTGCTCCCTTTTTAGTGAGATCTGTCAGCGGGCTGGTGACAGCCGAATAATTAGGTATGAACCTCCTATAGTTACCAGCCAGCCCCAGGAACTGTCTCACCCCCTTTTTGGTCTTGGGCCTTGGGCAGGCTGCAATCACTGCCATCTTATTAATTTGGGGACGTACCTGCCCATGGCCTAAGTGGAAACCCAGATACCATACTTCCACCCGCCCAATTGCACATTTCCTTGGGTTGGCTGTGAGACCCACCCACCTCAGTGACTTTAGGATGGCCCTTAGGTGTTCGAGGTGCCGCAGCCAGTCATTGCTGTAGATGATAATATCATCGAGATACGCGGCTGCATAGGTGGTGTGGGGGTGGAGGACCCTGTCCATAAGCCACTTGAACATAGCGGGTGCCCCAAACAGCCCAAAAGGAAGTGTGACAAATTGGTGTAAGCCAAACAGTGTGGAAACAGCCATTTTCTCTCAGGACAGAGGAGTCAAGGGGATCTGCCAATATCCCTTCATTAAATCCAGTGTCAAATAAAAACGAGCAGCGCCTAATCGATTGAGCAACTCGTCAGTGCAAGGCATTGGGGATGCGTCAAATTTAGACACTGCATTAACTTTCTTATAGTCCGCACAGAACCGGACCGACCCATCAGTCTTGGGGACCAGTACCACTGGGCTGCTCCAGTCACTGTGGGACTCCTCGATTATGCCCATTTCGAGCATGGCTTCAAGTTCATCCCAGACCACCTTTTTTTTGTGTTTGGGCAGGCAGTACGGGTGGCTGCGCACAACTACCCCCAGGGGCGTCTCAATGTGGTGTTCTATGAGGTGGGTGTGGCCGGGCAGCGGCGAAAACACGTCGGAAAATTCTTTCTGCAACTGGGCTACCTATGTGAGCTGGGTCGGGGAGAGGTGGTCTCCACAGGGGACCAGAGCAGTGGGCAATGTCAATTTTCTTTTTTGAACCTCCGGCCCCAGCTCCACCTTCTCCGGAATTACCAACACCAATGCCATGGAGACCTCCTCATTCCAACATTTTAATAGCTTGAGGTGGTAAATTTGCAATGCCCCACCCCTGTCTGTTTGTCTCACCTCATAGTCGACATCCCCAACTCACGGTGTGACCTCGAAGGGCCCTTGCCACTCGGCAACCAATTTGAAGCTCGATATGGGCAGTAATACGAGTACTTTGTCTGCCGGTGTGAACTCTCTAAGGCACGTGCCCCTGTTGACAGTCAGACTTGACGTTCTTGTGCCTGCCGCAAATTCTCCTGGATTAAGTGCGTGAGTGTGTGGAGTTTGGCGAGCAGGTCAAGAACGTATTGAATTTCATTCTTACTAGGTGAAGGTCCCTCCTCCCAATTTTCACGTAGCACGTCCAAAATGCCAAGCGGCTTATGCCCATATAACAATTCAAATGGTGAAAACCCTGTGGAGGCTTGCAGGACCTCTCGTACTGCAAATAACAGGGTCTCGAGCCACTTATTCCAATTACATGCATCTTCGCTTACGGACTTCCGAATTATATTTCTGAGAGTTCAATTAAATCGTTCCACGAAGCCATCTGTTTGTGGGTGATAGACGCTGGTGCGGATAGGCTTAATCCCCAGTAACCCATACAGCTCACACAGTGTGCATGACATGAATGTAGTGCCTTGGTCTGTCAGGACTTCTTTTGGAATCCCGACCTGGGAGATAAAGTGGAAGAGCGCTTCTGCAATACTGCATGCTGAGATATTGTGAAGTTGCACTGCCTCTGGGTGTTGCGTTGCATAGTCTCGCAGGACTAAAATAAAGCGATATCCCCTTGCTGACCGATCTAATGGCCAGACGAGATCCATCCCAATTCTTTCAAAAGGGGTCATGATTAAAGGGAGAGGGCGCAAAGGCGCTTTTGGAGTGGCCGCGGGATTTACTAATTGGCATTCGCAGCATGCCACACACCACTGACAGACATCCCCATGAATCCATGGCCAATAGAACCGGGCCATTATCCTGGATAGTGTCTTATCCTGCCCTAAGTGTCCGGCCATGGGATTAAAGTGAGCCGCCTGGAATATGAATTCCTGGCGGCTCTTTGGAATTAATAGGTGTGTTATCTTTTTGCCAGTTTGAGTGTCCTGCGTCACTTGGTATAACCTATCCTTAATAATAGCAAAGTAGGGGAAGGCCGGCATCGCATTTGGCTGGAGAATTTGACCATCGATTACTCTCACTTGGTCAAATGCATGCCGCAAGGCAAGGCAAGTTTATTTATATAGCACATTTCATACACAGTGGCAGTTCAATGTGCTCTACAGAAGTAAAAGCAAAACAGTAAACAATAGAAAATAAAATTACATAAAATAAATGGGGAAGAAAAATAAGAATTAAACAATAGTAGAAATAAAATAATAAAATGAAATAAAAGTTCAGTAAAAAAAAGCAGAATAAAATAGAATAAAAGTTAAAATTTAAAACATGCAGAGACTATAAAAGTTAAGAAAGTTTAAAACATGTAAAGATGACAATATTAATCAGTTAGCAGAAAGCACCTGAAAACAGCTTGGTCTTTAGTCTAGACTTAAAGCTGCCAACAGCAGGAGCATTTTTGATGTCCTCTGGGAGTTGGTTCCATAGCTGTACTGCATAGTAGCTAAAAGCTGCTTCACCACACTTTGTTTTAACAACAGGTTTTACCAGTAAATTTAGCTGCTGCTATCTGGTAGATCTGATTGGGTTAGGCCGCTGCAACATATCAGAGAGGTAATTGGGCCCTGTACCATTTAGAGATTTGTACACCAGCAGCAATGCTTTAAAGTCAATTCTGTAGCTTACTGGAAGCCAGTGAAGGGACCTTAGAATTGGAGTAATGTGCTCCGTTCTTTTTGTTCGTGTGAGAACCCTAGCCGCTGCATTTTGAATCACCTGAAGTTGTTTGATGGTCTTTTTTGGGAGGCCTGTGAAAAGGCAATTGCAGTAGTCAACCCTACTAGAGATGAAGGCGTGTATAAGTTTTTCCAGATCATTTTTTGACATAAGTCCTCTTAGTTTGGAAATGTTTTTTAGGTGATAAAATGCCGTTTTAGTAATTGCTTTCATGTGACTGTCAAAGTTTAGCTCGCTGTCCATGAAAACACCAAGATTTTTAACCATATCTTTTGTTTTAATCCCCTTTGTGTCAAGAATAGTGGTAATCCTGAGTCTTTCATCTTTTTTCCCAAATAGAATTACTTCTGTTTTATCTGTGTTCAGCTGAAGAAAATTTTGTGACATCCAGTTGTTGATTTGGTCGATACACTGGTAGAGACATTCAAGGGGGGCATAATCATTAGGTGATAGAGTAAAATAAATTTGGGTGTCATCTGCATAGCAGTGATACAAAATTGAGTTGTTCTTGATAATTTGTCCAAGTGGGAGCATATAAAAGGTTGAATAGTAATGGTCCAAGAATTGACCCCTGGAGGACACCACAGGTCAAGGACACTGATGTTGAGGTACAATTTCCCATGGTAACAAAGAAGCTTCTATCTTTTAAGTATGATTTTAACCAATCGATAACTTTACCAGTCAACCCAACCCAGTGTTCAAGTCGATATAGCAGTATGTTGTGATCAACAGTATCAAAAGCTGCACTGAGGTCCAGTAACATCAGGACTGATGTTTTGCCTGCATCAGTATTAAGATGTATGTCATTTATAACTTTAATCAGCGCTATTTCAGTGCTATGATTGGCACGAAATCCTGACTGAAAGTTATCAGAACAGCTGTTTGATATCAAGAAGGCAATTAATTGATTGAAGACAATTTTTTCAAGGATTTTCCCAATGAATGGTAGATTTGATATTGGCCTGTAGTTGTTTAATACTGAAGCATCCAGATTATTCTTTTTAAGTAGGGGCTTTACAACGGCTTTTTTCAGGGACACAGGAACAATGCCAGTCTCAAGGGATGTATTTATGATCTGAAGCACATCTGTAATTATAAGGTGAAGAACAGACTTAAAAAAGTTGGTGGGCAGAATGTCCAATTCAGATGTTGAGGAACTGAGATTTTGTACAGTTTTTTCAAGAGTCTCGTAATCAATTAAACAAAATTCTGACATTGTGTTGAAGTTGTCTGTCTGTGTCACTGGTGATTGCAGCTTTTCAATTATTTGCAACTGAGATATATTATGAGCAACATTCTGCCGTATTTTATCAATTTTACCTTTGAAGAAGGATGCAAACTCATTGCATTTATTAACTGAGAAGTTCAGGTGCTAATTGTGGTGGGGGATTAGTTAGCTTCTCTACTGTTGAAAATAGCACATGGGCATTGTTCATATTTCTGTTGATGATGTTGGAGAAAAAAGACTGTCTTGCTTTACGAATTTCATAATTATATTTACAAAGCATCTCTTTATGGATTTGATAATGGGTGTGAAGTTTAAATTTATGCCATTTTCTTTGTCTTTCTACATTCTCTCTTAAGCAATTTAACAGCTGGGTATTACTTCCATGGTGTTTTCTGCTTGTCATTAATTCTTTTGATTTTGAATGGAGCAATATCATCCATAATTTGGGTGATATTTAAATTAAAAATTTCAAGTAAATCATCTACAGAGTCTGACATTTTGGTTGAGATCCGAGAGAGAGCTTGCTCAAAGAGAACACGTGTTGTCGTTTTTGACTCTCCTACCCATAGTCGTTGAGCTGTTCTGAATGTGAGGAGACATAGAAACATCAGAGAAAACACAGAAATGATCAGATAAGGCCAGGTCAACAACAGTAGTAGAAACAGTAAGACCCTTTGTGATGACGAGGTCAAGGGTATGACCACAAGAGTGGGTCGGCCCCTGTACATGTTGTACTAGGTTGAAGTTGTCAATAAGTGCAAGTAGTTCTCTGGCATAAGTGTTTTCAGGATTATCTACATGCAAGTTAAAATCCCCAGATATAATAAGACAGTCAAACTCTAAGCAAATGACTGACAACGGTTCACCAAACTCTTCTAGAAAAACTTTGGCTGAATGTCTCGGAGGCCTGTAAATAGTTAATAACAATATGTTAGGAGAGCATGTAACAAGTGCACATAAGTGTTCAAAGGATGTAAAATCACCAAGTGAGGATTGTTTACATTGAAAAGAGGCTTTGAATATATTTGCGATCCCTCCACCTTTCCCCTGTCGGGTAGCATTCATGAAATTAAAATTTGGGGGAGCTGCTTCAATAAAGGTGGTAGCACTATTTGCTTGATCCAGCCAAGTTTCAGTTAGAAGAAAAAAAAATCAAGATTGTGTTTGCAGATAAGATCATTAATTAAAAATGACTTGTTTGAAAGTGATCTAAGGTTCAGAAGAGCTAGCTTTACAGAAAGTCTAGAAGTAATATCCGCTTGGGCACTCTGATGTTGTTTTGAAACAGGAAGGAGACTAGACTGGTTTACCCCCTGGGTTAAATATGCTCTATGTTTTCTATTTCTTATCAACACAGGAATAGAGAATGGCATAGGCATACTGGGTCCCAGCTTGTTTTCAAAACTACACCCAATGCAGGGACCCACAGCACATCATACAAGACTCTCTGTATGTTCCATGAGGTTGTAAGGGGGAAGGATTGGAGATGTCATGTATTTTTTAGATGGTGAAAAAGATTGGTAGTCAGCTGAAAGTCCTGGGCGAACATAATTCAGTCTGTTGGTTGATTTTTGATGAACTGGGTACACTGCTTGTCGCGAATGATTTGGGCTGGAAAAAGAGAGTGCTGCCATTGGCAGCAGTCTCTGCATACTTTTAGGGAAATCCATGCAGGGGGGAGACGGAGATGGTACAATAAAGTCAGAAGAGCAAGACTGAGATTGGAACTTTGATGAGATCTTTGTGAGTGTCTTCATGACTGTCTCTGTGGTGACTGTCTCCCTGACAGTCTCTGTGATGCTTGCATGGGGTCGAGATGTGGATGATGCAGCCTTGGCATGATTGTCTTTGGTCAGGTCCTCAATCTGGATGGAATCGCATGATGGAATCACATGCTCACATTCTTCATGTGATTGTTGATGTCCTTGGCTGTCTGCCCCAGATGGTTCTTGGCAGTCTGCCCCAGATGGCTGTGTGTCCTTGGTGAAGACTTGCATGAATGATTGTTTTGGCTTTGAAAAGTCAGTCTGCGATATCTTATCAACTGTTTTCCTCAATGTTGGCTGAGAGAAAATTGCATGTTGTAGAGCGAGGCTATAATGATCCGCTAAAACTTTGGTCCCAATCCGGCTGAGTTCAGTGCTGTTTGGCTTGAAGAATTCTCTGCGATTCCAGAAAAGGTTAAAATTGTCTATAAAGTTCATACCAAATAAAAAAAAAATTTCCAAGCCAGGTGTTAAGACTGAAGAGTTGAGTAAATGCAAAGCTTCCCCTTGCAGGGAGTGGGCCACTGATAAAAGATTGTATTCCAGTCTTATAGAGATCAGAAAAAAGTTTTCTGAAATCATCTTGGACAAACAGCTGTTCTCTGAAAACATCATTTGGTCCCACATGCACAACAATACGTTTGATAATTTTATGCTCGGACATGAGTTTCAAAATGCTGTCTTTGGTGTCAGAGATGGATGCATTTGGAAGGCAGCAAATAATCACTCCATGTCCCTTTAAATGTCTTACAGTGGAATCACCAAGAACAAGGGTTGTGGGATCAGGTGGTGTTATGAGCTGCTTTTTGCCTCTTCTCACAGCTCTTCGGTTGTGGTGCGATCTCTTTCTATGATGTGTTTGTCCGCCTGAAAATTCTGCTTCCACATCCCTGAGGCATTCAAATTTGTTCTGAAGCTTTATGGGCTGTGGATTTTCCATAGGATTGTAAATTCTATTGCAGTTTGTAGACCTGGCTCTATTTCTAATAGCATGGCTGTGGAGCATGGGTTGCATAGTATCAGAACAAACTGGTGTTGAGGTAATTACTCTTCTGTTTTTATTTTTGGGCCTGCCACCCATCATGTGCCAGTTTTCTGTACTCACATTTTGCCCTGTTAGATCAATGATTTCATCCAGTCGATCTGCAATGCCATTGGCCTGTCGGGGTGCAATCTCTGCATTCTCAGCCACTGTTTCTGTACTCCTTTCCTGAGATATCGCTCTTAATTCGTCCATCTTTGGCAGGGCATCAATCTTTGGTTCCAGGATAGAAATCCTCTGTTCTAGTTCTGTGCATTTTCTGCAAGATCTCCTGGATTTTTTGCCCCCTGGCATTTTGTTTTAAAAGCTAACTTATCTTATAAAGATGAAAAATAAAATGAAAAAATAGTGGAAATTAAATGAGAAAGTAAAGTAAAAGAAAGATCAAGCAGGAGCAAAGCAAAGAAGCGTCCTACTCGCTTGAGTAGGCGGAGCAGGGTCCCGTCTCGCTACTGCCCTAATGGGAAATCCCCAAGGGAATCCCCGAGAGAGGGAGGAGGAGAGGAACACTCCTCACTCTGCATATCGCCTTGACATTGTGCTGATGTAGATGGCTCTGTGACAGCTTCTCCCACCAATGCTACTCCGGGGCTTTCCCCAGATCGATTACTGCAGGACCCACTCTTCACTATGTGTGTCATTACCTCTTTAAAACCCGGCCGATCAGTCCCCAAAATCAGCGAGTGGGTGAGACGAGGGTTAACTGCCGCCTTTACACTATGCTTTTCCCCTCAAAATAGAATGTGGATGGACACCAAAGGGTAGTCGTGAACATCCCTGTGCACACACAACAACTTCACCACTTGTGCTCTCTCCAATGCCTCACCTTGCACCAGGCTTTGGTGGATTGAGGTCTGGTTACAGCCAGAATCCACCAAAGCCTGGTACGTATCCCCTTGGACACTTACTGGTATACGATACGCTCTGGCCCGATTGAGGGCGGTTTCTGGTGTGTCAGGGACTTGGACCACCGTGCCCACCTCCATTGCAGAGCACTGATGTTGAAGATGTCCCGGCTCCCTGCAGCGCCAGTACACTGGCCCAGGCTCTCCCTCTGCACCGGTGTTATGGGAATTGCTCACCTGGGGGGAAGGGGACACAGACAAGGAAGGGGAAAACGTAAGGACACCATGGGTGCACCAGGCTAGCTGGGGGGGAGCCGGCCCCCACCTCTGCAGTGGGGGAATGGGGCAAGGATGGGAAGCAGAGGGAGAGAGAGGAGAAGAGGAGACATGCCTCCCTGCTGTCAGAACTGCCGCCATGTGGTCCTCTGCCAGCTCAATAGCTTGGTCCAGTGACACCGGGTGATGACACTGGACCCACTCCGCTGTTCCTTCCGGAAGTCTCACGACGAATTGTTCTAGTGTCACCAGGTCGATCACTCACTCCCTCTGCATCGCGGTCGTCTGCCTTCAGCCACTGCCGGCAGGCGTCTCAGAGTTGTTGCCCGAATGCGAAGTTGGCCGACCTCCTCCAAACGCAGTGAGCGGAAGCGCTGCCGTTGTTGCTCTGGGGAGTGGCTGACATGCTGGGGGATGGCTCACTGGAGGTCAGTGTACACGAGCTGGCTCTTGGTGGGGAGCTGCAGTGCAGCCAGTTGTGCCTCGCCCGTCAGCATGGGGAGGAGGCGTGCCGGTCGACTGGCCAACCCCAGGCCTCCGCTGCTTGCCCAAAGAGCGCGAGGAAGGCCTCCGGATCGTCGTGCGGACCTGTCTTCATTAGGGTGAGGTGGGGAGGGTCCGCTCTGCTGGCGGTCGTGGGCCCTGCCGACATGAGCAGGTGCCGGAATGCCTGACGGTCTTCCTGTTGGGCCAGCACCAAGGCTTCAAACCGTTGTTCTTGCTCCTTCCAGAGGGTAACCAGCACTTGGTGCTGGTTCTGCTGGGCTGTGGCGAGGGCATGGATCAGCTCCTTGAATGGCAAGGACTCCATGGGGCTGTTCCCTTCTGCACTCACCTGGGTTTCGGCACCACTGTAGAAAGAACCTGATGTGGGTGGAGCACAGAAGCATGGCAGGCAGTTGTTTGTGTCTTAGTTCTTTTCTTTATTGCTGCTTTTCAGCACAAAATTCAAAAACTCTCTCTCGCTTGCGTGCACACACATATATACACACACACAGGGTACAAGCAAGCCCTCGGTGCCGACCTCCCCTTCTCACTCTCCTTTTATCAGGCATGGTCACTGGAGGAGACACACAAACACACGTTAATTGACAACAGGTGTAGTAACACGACCACTCACCTTCCCTGACTCCACCCGCCATTCACAGACTGCCACTTGGCCACACCCCCACTGCCACACTGACCTTCCAAGTTTTTGTACTTGTGGAGCAAGTTTCTCCATCAACCATGCCTTATCTTGCAAAAGAGGGGGCTTTGTGGCTCAAAGACATGATGGTATTCGCGACCTTTTGACAATACTACTTGGTAAAGTCTGTCATGATGTCGATGCAGAACCGAGACTTATCCCACTAGACAACGAAGGTTTTGATCTGAAGTCCACCAATAGAAGTTCTGAAGCTCTACTCGATATAAAGGCTGGAGGTTTCTGGACCAGGGGAGTTACAGCATTCTTTGACGTCTGCGTAATGCATGTAAACTCCCAAAGTAACCAGAAAAAGCATACATCGGAGATTTTCAAAGAACAAGAGAACAAAAAGAAAAGAAAATACCAACAAAGAATCCTCAATGTAGAAATGGGTACCTTCACACCCCTGGTTTTTGGAACCAATGGAGGCATGGGAACCAAATGTTCCTTCAGAACCTAGCCGAAAAATTTTCACAGAAAAATGGGGATGATTATGCTACTGCATTAATGTGGATAAGAACTAGACTGTCATTTGAAATTATGAAATTAGTACATTTATGTATTTGAGCACTGATTCCCAATCACTGTGCCGCAGCACATTACTGTGTCGTGAGAGATCATCAGGTGTACCATGGGAAATTATCCAATTTCACTTAATTGGTCCAACAATTATTTATTTATTTACTGCAAATAATTTGTCTGAGTTTGTCTATGCCAGCGACATATAGTGACAGGCAAAACAATTAAATACTCTTCCACTAGATGGCAGCAGGTAGCTAATTAACCTGTGTATCAACCTGTTGCCATTCAAATAATAGAATTAGTAATGCTCGCAAAGGATCCCTGGAGGAGTAGTACCTTTCTGGTCGGCCTATACCACCTAGGCGTCCCTGACTGGCCTCCCCACATCCAGCGGCATGTGACGCGCAACATATGACCAAATCGTCATCAGCAAGTGGCCACAACATCTAGCCTAGCACATGCCGAAGACCGCATGCTGTGGCTCTTAGCGCCCCCCCTAGTCTCGCAGAACACAGCGGATCTAGGGGAGTAAACCCTGAAAATAAATCAGGACCAGTCCCCGCTTGGGTTAGCCCACTGGTCCTTAAGATAGCCTCTTAGGGCTAATTTGGGTGATTTGTGTTTCATATGATTCCACTCCTAAATGTACCCTATGAGGATCGCAAGTACGGAAGAGGGCAGCCTGCTTGCCCACTGCACAGGGCCAGCAACCCTTTGCAGTGGAACCACTTACCCGCTATGGACCCATATAAGCAAAACTATCATCAACAACACCTGCGTCGCAAATCTGGACAGCATAACAGCAAGCATGATGGACCACGGGTAAAGCCGCGAGGACCCCGTGGCCCTGATCAGCCCAGTTTTGCTCACAAGCATTCCTCCCAAGTTAAATTAGCTTGCTGGAACGTTCGGACTATGTCCGACGAAAGTAAAATCAGATGCCAAGCCCCTGAGCGCCGCTCAGCCTTAGTGTCTCTGGAGCTTGACCGTCTTAACATCGACATTGCTTGTCTAAGCGAATGCCGAATCCCGGGCGAAGGCGAATTTGTTGAAGGAAACTACACCTTTCTTCATTCAGGACGACCTCCAGGACAAACCAAACTCGAAGGGGTGGCTATCGTGGTCAAAAATACCATCCGCCCCCTTGTGATCAACTGGAAGGGATTCAGCTCGAGAGTGATGAGCATGAGAATTAAGCTTGACAAGTTTACAGCAACAGTTGTAAGTGTCTATGCCCCAACCTTCATGAGACCTCCTGAGGAGAAAGCCTTCTTCTACGACCAACTGTCGAAAGTCCTAACTGCAATCCCTCGACTCGACAGAGTGTTCTTGCTCGGAGATTTTAAGCTCCTACTCTGTTCATCCTTCTCTTCTCCTTTGTCCTGCGCAACGCCCATAAAGACATCCTTGACTTTGGTGTTGACATCAAGCATAAGCTCGACGGTGATCTGTTCAATCTCCAGAGACTCAAGGCAAAGTCCATACCATCTATGCCGCTTGGAAGTCTTCCACCAAAGGTCACTCCGACAAATCATGAACATCAAGTGGTGGCATCGCGTCACCAACACGGAGATCCTTGAGCGTGCCAACTGCTCTTCCATTGAAAGCATGATCCATAGTAGCAGACTTCGATGGCTTGGCCATGTATCCCGAATGGACAACTCCAGGATCCCTAAGCAACTTCTATTCGGCGAGCTGAAGCTTGGTAAATGCAACAGGGGACGCCCTCGCAAGCGCTGGAAGGACTGCATTAAAGAAGACCTTCGCGCCTTCCAAATGGATTTAAAGACTTGGTATGAGGACGCCCAGGACCGCTGCCTGTGGAGGTGTGCCCTCCATTCTGGGTCGGAAGCCTGCGAGCTTAGGCTCAGAGAACGAGCCGCAGAGCGACGAATAAGGAGGCACCACAGGGCTACGGGTCCCCCATCGTCATAATTGACGGGGATCTTAAGTAAGTAAGTAAGTAATGCTTCAAGGGTGATAGCGATGGATAAATATTTGAAAAAGTGCACAATCCGAACTGGGTCCTGGGGAAAATTCTGACCCAGATGAAGGCTCGAGTGTGAGTAGTGGTCAAAAGAAAGCAAAAAAAAAAGGTGAGCTCAAGACAATACAATGAAATTATCTTTACTTTGGATTTACTTTTACTGGAGAACCAACCGAGCTGACTCCAGTATGCTTGGTGTGTGGGGGAAAAGCTGTCCAACAGTGCAGGAGCAGGAGGAAATAACTGGACTGAGACAAAATCATGGTTTTTAGCTGAGCTCTGCTGATCTACCTTTGGACAGTTTTTGGCTGACTGCTGCCAAGGAGTTCCCCATTCTGACAAGCAGAACTCTTTCAGCTCTGCTCCCATTTTCCACAACCTAACTATGCGAGCTGGGCTTTTCAAGCATGACTGCTATAAAAACTAAAAAAAGAGAGACTCCGAGCTGTTGAGGAAGATCTTCATGTATGTCTTTCTTCAGTTCCTGTGAGTATATCAGCTTTGTGTTCAACTAAACTGGCCCATGTTTCACAATGAGTAAGTAAATTGAGACTAGATGATCATTATATTTCATTATATATACTTTTGGTGACATTTTTGTTTGGTGGTGTGTCGTGGGATTTTTCTGATGTAAAATGTGTGCCGTGGCTCAAGAAAGGTTAGGAAACACTGTATTAGAGGATCAAGAACACTATTTCGGAAAACAACCAATGAAACTGTGGATGATTTTAGATTACTTTCTGCCAGAGCTGAGGTTTTGTAATTTTTATTTGTTTATGTTTCAAACTAATTGAGGAATAATTTATGTTGCTCTCATCTTAAATGTGCAACACTATATCTTTTGAATATTTTATATGATCAAATTCTTACATCTATTTTAAATAAAAATTATTATTATCTCATCTCATTATCTCTAGCTGCTTTATCCTGTTCTACAGGGTCGCAGGCAAGCTGGAGTCTATCCCAGCTGACTACGGGCGAAAGGCGGGGTACACCCTGGACAAGTCGCCAGGTCATCACAGGGCTGACACATAGACACAGACAACCATTCACACTCACATTCACACCTACGGTCACTTTAGAGTCACCAGTTAACCTATCCTGCATGTCTTTGGACTGTGGAGGAAACCGGAGCACCCGGAGGAAACCCACGCGGACACGGGGAGAACATGCAAACTCCACACAGAAAGGCCCTCGACGGCCCTGGGTCTCGAACCCAGGACCTTCTTGCTGTGAGGCGACAGCGCTAACCACTACACCACCGTGCTGCCCCCCTATTATTATTATTATTATTATTATTAAGTTCTTATGATTTAAATTATAATCTTCATTTTGATGAAATTATTTTCATATTTTAATACATGAAAATACTAATATACATGGGCGGCACGGTGGTGTAGTGGTTAGTGCTGTCGCCTCACAGCAAGAAGGTCCTGGGTTTGAGCCCCGGGGCCGGCGAGGGCCTTTCTGTGTGGAGTTTGCATGTTCTCCCCGTGTCCGCGTGGGTTTCCTCCGGGTGCTCCGGTTTCCCACACAGTCCAAAGACATGCAGGTTAGGTTAACTAGTGACTCTAAATTGAGCGTAGGTGTGAATGTGAGTGTGAATGGTTGTCTGTGTCTATGTGTCAGCCCTGTGATGACCTGGCGACTTGTCCAGGGTGTACCCCGCCTTTCGCCCGTAGTCAGCTGGGATAGGCTCCAGCTTGCCTGCGACCCTGTAGAACAGGATAAAGCGGCTAGAGATAATGAGATGAGATGAGTAATCAGTGAGCCATTATAAATGAAACAAAGTCAGTATTTGGTGTGAGACGACACTTTGCTTTAAAAATATACACATCTGTCTCAGGTCCAGTGAGTGCAGTTTTATGCGGAAATGAGCTGGAGGTTTTACTGAGCATCTTACAGAACCAGCCACAGTTCTTCTGGACACTTTGACTGTCACATTCGCTTCTTCATTTTACACCAAAACCCAGCAGCCTTCATTATGTTTTCTTTTTTCATCTGATAAGTGCTCTCTTATGGAATACGCTGCTCGGATACCAACATTTTTTTCTGTAACATTTAATTTTGTGCTGGAAAAAAAAGAACTTTGGACTCTAAAATGTTTGTTAATCTATAACAAAGTTTGTATGGAAAATAATAATAATAATAATAATAATAATAATAAGGTGCCGAAGACTTGCACAGTACTGTATGTACAGCGCGGAGGGAGGGGGGTAATATTAAAAAAAAAAAACCTCAGGATTTCTGAGATTAAAGTTAAAAAAAGACTACTTCAATATACGACTTTAATCTCAGAAATTCTGAGGGTTTTTTCTTTGAGTGTTGGCTAAAATCTCTGAATTTCTAGTCAGTGATCAATTGAAAGAGTTTTTAACTTGCAACAATATTCTTATCCCTTTCCAATCAGGCTTCAGGAAGAGACACAGCACCATCACAGCAGCCATCAAACTGATTGATGATATTGTCAGTGCTATTGATTGTAAAAACTCATGTGCAGCGCTGTTTGTTGATCTTTCTAAGGCCTTTGATACAGTAGACCCTGACATTTTGTTCTGATGTTTGGGTAAAATTGGTGTGTCTGCAAAAGTTTGAGGTGGTTTAAAAAC
The DNA here is from genome assembly GCF_027579695.1 of Neoarius graeffei. Taxonomy (NCBI): domain Eukaryota; kingdom Metazoa; phylum Chordata; class Actinopteri; order Siluriformes; family Ariidae; genus Neoarius; species Neoarius graeffei. The sequence continues at coordinate 1,148,369 of NC_083589.1, read as the reverse complement.
AATCTTCCAAACAGATATCAGTGTGTTCTATGTGATGGTATTATACTGTATCAGAGAAGGCTGCTATTAAGATTGGTGTTCCACAAGGCTCCATTCTAGGGCCACTGCTGTTTACTGTTTACATAAATGACATTTGTACACATATCAATAATGCAAGTATGCACCTGTATGCAGATGACACTATTATCTATTGCTCCACCCCTTCTCCTTTGGAGGCACTGGTGAAACTTCAAGAGACATTCATAGTACTGCAAGAACATTTACTTCAATTAAAATTGGTGTTAAATTTGGAAAAAAAAGTTATTTACTCATTCCTACATTCAATCTTTGCCTCAAGTTACCACCTTACAGAGACAAGAAATAGAGAGGGTGTCTTCCTATAAATATTTGGGTTTTTTATTGGATGAAAATCACTCACTCACTCACTATCCAGTTTAACGTCACGTAAATACCACCGGTGTGTTGGACGCTGCATGGCAAGTCCGTAATTCCTTCTTCCAGAAGTCCCTGACTAAAGCATCTTTGGATGTAAGGCACCACTTCTCGAGGCCCTGGTTGACCAGCTCACACCAGGTCTTGCGGTGGTGGCCCTTTTTCCTTGATCAGTCCACCTGCTGGGACATGACCCTTCCAATACAAGAGGTGCTCCAATGGACGTGGCCAAACCACTGTAGGCGCTTATATCAAAGGTCAGCATCAAGCACCATTAAGCCAAGTTTCTGTAAAAGACAGCTAGAGCTGACCACATCATCGGGCTTCACACTACACATCCATCTCAGCATTGCTCTCCTGTTCCTCTCCAGGCACTTCATGTCCACACTTCTCAGAAGCCAGTGTACAACATAGCAATCCTTACATGGCAGCTGTAGATATGGCCACAAGTACAGAAAGTAAGACTCGGGCATGATGAGAGGGGGAGCAATTCCCTGAACTTTCCCCAGGCTACTCTGGTTCTCTTGATCATGGCAAGCTCACATCCTCCACCAGGGCACAAGGTGTCACCAAGGTAACAGAAAGAGTCAACTGCATCTAGGACATGTTCACCAACAGGAACTCAGTTACAGGGCCTGGCATCAATTGGAAAAGCAAGACCAAGACATCTTTTGCACCTTAAGGATGGATCTGCAGGGAGTCTGCCACAGATGCTGTTCTTCCACAGCAGGATCTTCTCCCTGAGCTCCTTTAGTGTCTCAGCTAAATCTTTCTTTTAATTCCTATGGTGCTAACTTGGTAAAGCAGCTTAAAGTAAAGCTGGGTTTCTATTTTAGAAATAAGGCTAGTTTTAAATTAAAAGCCAGAAAAGAACTTGTTGCAGCCACTTTTTGATCTGTTTTAGATTATGGTGACATTCTGTATACACATGCTGCAAAGACTGTGTTGCGCTCACTGGACTCTGTTTATCATTCAGCGCTACACTTTGTAACTAAGGCTGGGTTTCCACTCACCACTGCAGTTTATACAGTTTATCTGGTCGGACTCCACTGTCAATACGGAGACAGCTTCATTGGCTCATTTTCATTTATAAAGCAGTTGTTGATTTGTTCCCATCTTTTTTTTTTCACAGACAACTAACAATAGTTATAACCTCAGATCTAACAATATCATCCTTTTTAATCTACCGACTGTGAAATCCGAATGTGGTAAAACAGCTTTTTGGGTCAATGCCCCTTCATCATGGAATGTACTTCAGAAACAGTTAAAATGTGACGTACTCATTTCCCGTTCTGATTTTAAACTTTGTGTTGCGAACACTCTGAATGATCACTGTGAATGCTTTTAGATTGTTGCTGTTATATTTTCATTATTTTCTTCACTTCCTTATTTCGGCGGCACGGTGGTGTAGTGGTTAGCGCTGTCGCCTCACAGCAAGAAGGTCCTGGGTTCGAGCCCCGGGGCCGGCGAGGGCCTTTCTGTGCGGAGTTTGCATGTTCTCCCCGTGTCTGCGTGGGTTTCCTCCGGGTGCTCCGGTTTCCCCCACAGTCCAAAGACATGCAGGTTAGGTTAACTGGTGAGACTAAATTGACCGTAGGTGTGAATGTGTGTGAATGGTTGTCTGTGTCTATGTGTCAGCCCTGTGATGACCTGGCAACTTGTCCAGGGTGTACCCCGCCTTTCGCCCGTAGTCAGCTGGGATAGGCTCCAGCTTGCCTGCGACCCTGTAGAAGGATAAAGCGGCTAGAGATAATGAGATGAGATGAGACTTCCTTATTTCCTTTCGATGTTGTATTGTGGTTTTTTTATGTTTGTATGTTTTATATTCTAGCTCGGTGCTGCCCTTTCTTGGCCAGGGCTCACTTGGAAAAGAGACTTCTGTCTCATTGTGATTTATCCTGGTTTATAATACATGGGGCCAAATTACTCACTTCTGATTGGTCAATCAAGGAGGGCTTTTTTTCCTTAAGACGGGGCCGTATTTCTGAAATGCTAGTGGCTAGTTCGTTGCTTGGTTACAAAAATGAGCAAATTTTGTCAACAAAATGGCTGACTCTGCTGACTCAGGAATGCTGCGTTTCACTATATTTGACGAAGAAATGATAAACCAATTGAAAGCTGCAAGCAGAAATGAAAATACCAAAAAAGTATGAATTCCTGGCTTTCCATGTTTAAGAAACGGGCCGCAGAAAGACAAATAAACGACTCTCTAGTGGCGTATGAATGCTGTGAGTTAGACAAGGTGCTGTCACAGTTTTATGCAGAAGTGAGGAAAGAAAATGGGGAAAACTACGAGCCAGACTCTCTTAAAGTAATGCAGACAGCACTGGATCGGCATCGGAGACGAGAGAAATATCCGGGATCAGTCCTGAAAGATGTTAAAATCCTGTCCAAAATCCTCGTGTCGTGTCATGGTGAAAGACGCTTTAGAAACTGATTCAAACGTGCAAGACAGTCTCACGCTCTGGTTCAGAAAGCATGAATGAGAAATGTTGTGAACTTGAACAGCTTCCCAAGTATGAATTTGGCCCTCTATATTATAAACAAGTAATCGTACGGGGCCCAGTAAAATTAAGGAGCAATTTCACTCATGATTTCAAACTTTTCAGAACTTCCCAATCACTCGTGAAATTAATCCTTGATTTTACTCAGCCCCGTACGATTATGGATACTAAATAAACGATGAATACAATAAAAATATCAAGTTATTACTGTGGAAATGTTTCTCCAGTCAGGCCACACTCACTGTCAGATAGATAAACACTTCTGCCAAATACCATAAATATAAATTTCAACCAAATGGCATGTGATGTTATTTTCACTTACAGTGTCAGCAGATTTAGTCTTTTTTTTATTTTGTTAAAATTTCATGGAATAAAGATTCTGACTCCGAAATCGCGTCAGGAACACTGAGACTTTTATTCTCTCTGTGTGTGTGTGTGGACTCTTATCATCGCACACTTCACACTCCTCCCGCTGATCTGACTCTCCGGCTGCGCTTCATGGCAGCTTCACACTGTAATCCGGATCAGTTATTAAACCCAGGCTTGTTTCTCTGGAAACTGATCCGGGTTCCCTCTGTGGGGACTATGTTTAAGAGAATGGGTTCCCTCTGTGGGGACTATGTTTAAGAGGATGGGTTCCGGGTTCCCTCTGTGGGGACTATGTTTAAGAGGATGGTTCCCTCTGTGGGGACTATGTTTAAGAGGATGGGTTCCGGGTTCCCTCTGTGGGGACTATGTTTAAGAGGATGGCTGAATTCGGTCCGGATTCTGGAGGCCGTGTGAAGGTCTGAGGAGAAGCCGTTAGCTTAGCACAGCGGACACAATGCTAACAATAGCTTCAGCTCAACAGCTGGTGCGGCTCAGTTAGCTTCACAGTTAGCCCAGTGTGTGGTGTTTCTGTAAGTAATAATTTATAATTAAATCAGTTCCCTGACTCTGTGGTTGTGTTGGTACACGGGATGAGTTTTATCATGAGGGTTAATTAAAAAAAACTAATCGTGTGTTTAGCGCTTCTGAGGCGCCGCCATCTTTCTTTTCGTCACTTCTGTTAAAGCCGGAAATCCCAGCTGGCCGAAATAAAGGCTCTCAAGATTATTAAAACACATACATATTTATAACACTTTTAACAATAATAAATCTACACTAGAAGCTGTTTAAGAGAGAGAATTTTCCTGGTTGGTTCTAATTCGTCTGGATCCGCTTTAGAGTTTTATGGAAAGTTGACGTGTTGCCAAGGAAACAGAGTGACGGGAGCCGCGAGGGGCCAAACGGCGCCTGTCCGGGTCAAAGAAACGTGATTTATTAAAGTCGCAGTTAATAAAAACAGCCACAGCATCAGCTTATGGATTTTAGTTCATTTGGTTTTAGTGTACACAGGTGTAATATAAAGAGTGAATTCAGTTCATATATTTTGTGTGTAGAGGTGATTTCAGGGAGTTTTACACTGTTATTTTTATTTATTCACCTTAACGTAAACTAAAGTTGGTTCTTAATATTAAATAAATAGCTGAATGCATACAGAGCGGTTTCAGCTCCTTAACAACCGTCGTCAAGAGGACAAACAGTTGTGGTTTAATCAGAAGCGTTTAAGTTGGCAGTATGGTCCGTTTGTGTGCGCTTTACGGTGTTCAGATTGATTGAATCGGAACAAAGAAAGTGTTTCCTGCTTCCCTTCCATTCCTGCTGAGAGACAGGACAAACAATGGCGAGAAAAGTGGTTACAACGCATCTGTACAGATGACCTCCTGAGTTGTGTTTACTTGAAAACTGTGAACCTTATAGGACCATTTAATATCCATCTTTAGATCTGGATGTTCTGAACCATTATAGACCAGACTCCAATCTCAGCTTCCTATCAAAAGTTCTGAAACGTGCTGTTGCACCTCAGTTATATCACCACTTTGCTGGAAACAATTTGTTTCCTAAAATGCAATCAACCTATTGTCAACACCACAGACCTGAGACTGCACTGCTTCATGTCCATGATGATCTGCTCAGAGCTGTAGACAAGGGTTTTGAGGCTTTGCTTGTACTTGTACTTTTAGATTTTTTGTCAGCCTTTGACACCAGTGATCATGGCATTTTGCTGTGAAGACTTGAAGAAAGGTTTGGCTTCTCTGGCCTCGTGCTGGCTTGGATCCAATCTTACTTTGAGGATCGACGCCAGTTTGTCAGTGTTATGAACTTGACCTCATCTACATACAAACTTGATTGTGGTGTCCACCAAGGCTCTGTCCTTGGTCCTATCTTCTTTTGTCTTTATGTTGCTCCACTTGAAGACATACTGGCCATTCATGGGTTATCTGCCATGATGTATGTGGATAATACATAATTGTATATCATTGAGAAGGGCAGCTACGATAACACTGTTCATGTGCTACAGAACTGTTTGAGTGATATAAAGACCAGGGGCCTCATGTACAAAGCTTGCGTATGCACAAAAAAGCTACGTACATCACTTTCTGCGCAAACATTCGTATGTACAAAGATTGACTTGGCGTGGAAAAGTGCGGTACTCTATGCAAACCTTATGGCTGGCGTACGCACATTTCTGGTGCATCTTGGTACTTGGCGACACTTAGAGGCAGAGCAACACAACTACATTTAGGCCTACTTGGTCAAGAGTCATGACATGGCGATAAGAGGCATCCAAAAATGCATCGAAACATCAGGATGCGTGAACTGAAATGTATGTCAGTCATACAACATTGCCGAGACACATAATGCGAGACTGTTGAGTAAATGCCAACAGATCCATCAACCATCCCTTCCATATTGTAATTACGGGAAATGAGAAACCCCAGCAATATCATTTCGATATTATTCCCATTGACTATTGATTAATTAATTAAATTAAAGAATGCACATGCAGGACCATGCATTGCAGCTAGCTTAATAGATCTTCCTCGCGCATTTGCCGCGAGGTGTCAGACTGAAATATTATTAGTTGATGTTTCGTGGGGTAGCCTTATCACATAATTACCAAGATCAATATATGAAACGATTTCCAAGTGCATACAAATCAGACACAACCGCAGTGTGTGACGTGTTACACAATGTGGCGCAGCAGTACGGCGTGCCAATAATGGAGCGAGACCTGCCGGAGGACCCAGACCCTGGGCCTCACAACGAGGTGCTACAGCGACATGGCATACAAACCCGGCAGCGCTTAATAGCCACAATATGAAAAGGTAAGGACAGACGGGACACCATTCATTTTTTAAGATATTCTTTTAATGTGTTATTCAGTTCCTTCAATTCCTCGCGGATTACCTCGAGGTTGTCGTTAATCCCCTCTATCCCCTTTAAAATTTCCCCCTGCGACTCAAGGACCGCACGCGTCAGCACCCGGCCTGTGGACCCGGCAACAGGGGCAGGCGGTGGAGAAGGGGGGCAGGTGACAGTGACGCTGGATCCGCTTGGCTGGGGGTCCTCTTCCTGCTCGGGTGGGATGGACTGGGGGCCTCCTGTTGTTCCCCGGCACCCTGCTAGAATACATTTGTCATTAAAATCCTATTGTGGAAAATATGTGCACGTTTTATTTCTGGTTACATGTGGCTAGGAATATTGGGCCTACTAAGAGAGGAAGACATTTCCTCAAATACAGGGTGTCCCCGAAAAAATGTACACATTAGAGCACTAAAGGTGTTTTTTTGTTTTCAAAACCCATGTAAATCAAATAGACACTCATTGTGGCACAGGCACTACGGACGATGCGAATCATACCATTATCTTGGTATAGGCTACATTCACATTCAGTGGCATACAATCAGTGACCGTTGCATGTCTCATAGCATACACTTTGAACATCACTTTAATTGGAGGTGACAGAACAATTAAGTGATGTATGTGAATTCTATTACACTGTGCTAAAGGCAGGGATTAACGCGAATAAATGTTAATGTTAAATGTTAATAATAAATGTTAATTTGATTAACGCGAGATTTCTAACATTTAATTAACATTAACGCGTTAGTAAAAGTTGCCATGTCTTTTACCTAACGCGGGCCTTACTGCAGGTCTATTTATACTAATTAACGTATTCAGTGTGGAATAATTGAGGGAGGAGACGGGGCGGGGAACGGGGCTCGTGCATGTGTGCCGAATTCCACGTTGATTGGGATGTACAACAGGAGAGTGCGTGGAAACCTTCGTACGCACTGATTGATACATCCGGATTTTTTTGTTCGTACGCAAATTTCCCGATTTTGACGTGCGCACATATTTAGTGGGAAATCCATGCAGGTCTTTGTACATGAGGCCCCTGGTGCCTAAACAATAAACTAGTTCTAAACAATGACAAAACCGAACTGCGACTGATCCAGTCCAAGTTCTTGCCGTCTGTTTCTACAATCTCAAAAGTATGATTTGGAGACTCAGAAATCTCACCAATGCCTGAAGCTCAGAATCTTTGTTTATTGTTTGACCACAACTTGTCCTTCCCTCAACAGATCAACAATTGCTGCAAGTCCTCCTTTCTGGCTCCGAGTCAAATTAGCAAGATTCAAAAGGGCCTGGATCAGCCACCTGCTGAGAGGTTGGTCCATGCCTTTGTTCCATCAAGGCTGGATTACTGTAACAGCCTGGTTTACAGTCTGCTGAAGTCCAAGGTCAAGAAACTCCAACGTGTCCTAAATTCAGCCGCCAGAGGTGTAGCATGACCTCAACATGGTGAAGATGTCACCAATGTCTTGAAGAGGCGACACTGGCTGCCAATTAATGCCTGCATCGAGTATAATGCCGCATCGAGTATAATGCTGCAGTCATCACCACCATTCATGGGAAGGCGGTGGAGATGGTTGAGGAGTACAAGTACTTGGGTGCAATCTTTTGTAATAAACTCAGATTTGCCTCCAACACAGAGAAGATCCTCAGAAAGTGCCAACAGCGACAGTACCTCCTGAGGAAGCTTAAGTCCTTTGGGGTCAGCAAGGACATTCTGACTACTTTCTCCTACTCCTTCATTGAGAGTAGAATGTCGTTTTCCATAACCTGCTGTTTCCACTCCCTTAGCCTTCAGTACAAAAACTGCCTGCAGAGCACAGTCAAGGTGTGCTCTAAAATTATTGCCCCCCTCAGGTCACTCTCAACACTGTGTGAGCAGCAGACAGTAAACTCAGTGAGCAGGATTCTTCAGGACCCTTCACATGTCCAGTTCCCTGCATTTGAGTGCGTCCCCTCAGGACGCCGGCTGCGTTGTCTGAGCTGATGAACACAGAGGAGAAGAGCGAACTTTGTCCCCAGAGAGGTTCAGCTTCTCAACTCTCTGCCATCCTTGTCCCTCTCCTCACCCCTCCAGCCCCTTCCCCCTTCTTCACATGCACTCGAACCTGTCTGGTGCATTAACCACCCTCTCTGTACACACACCACTTTAAATATCGTCTCTGCTGCGATTGATCCTTCTCCCTCAGAAGCAAATTGCACCACACGATATTTTTGTATATACTGTTTTTTAAATGATCATATACATACTGTACAGTTATTTATCCACATTGTCAAGTGTATGTGAGCATCAGGGTTTCCCACACTTGAAAGGGAAGGACTCGGACACAGGATTCCACTCGTCTTGTATTTTATTGGTTTTCAGTGGAACTGACGTTAGAATCAGAAGTAGAATCAGAGGTAGAATCAGAAGTAGAAGCTAGAAGCTTGGAGCCTGAAGCCAAAGCTAGAAGGTGAAAAACCTTTAAACATACAAACATAAAATAAATGTATGAATAAATGCCTGTTTTCCTACAACAAAGCATGTATGAATAAATGCTTGTTTTTCTATAACAAAACCCAAGTTAATTAGGCAACAATATATAAATATTTATGTACAAGGTAAATTAAGTATATTTTAACCATTTTTAATCATTCAGGTAACATGTTGCTGAACAAATATAAATGAACAGAAAACCAGTTTTAAACTAAGAATCATTTTAACCATTAGCCCTTTCACAGGCAGTTTGTTCACTTTAACTGAAGATATTTTGCTACACGCCACTGATAAAGAAAGTTTAAACCATTAAACCAATCACAGGTAAGGAACAAACATTTCTCATGCCCACGGATTACTGCGAGCACAGCGTTTGCATATAAATAAGTTCAGTGGGTTTACCGGTAGCCTTTTTTGTCCTTTTTTCCCTGATGTGCTGTAAAGTTTGTGTTAGTAGCGAATTCTCTTTGCAGCTGCTGCGCTGCTGCTTCGTTAGAAACTGAATGTCAATTCTGCCTATCGTTCTAGAACGACTGCTGCCCTGCTAACTAGCATTGTGATTGGCTGCCTGTTCAGCGCAGCGTGCGTGCGCTGGTAGCGCAGTGATTCAGCGTAGCAGGAAGTGGCGGAGGCAGCCGTCAATCATGTGAGCCTGCGTTCAGGCACTCCTTGTGGCAGGTCGCCGCAACACCTCCCACTCGATCTTGGTGTGGCGCGACACGGGAAGATCGCACCCATCAGGCGAGCTGGTCTCTGCTGACTTGTTCCTCCACTGGGAGGAGGACGATGAGGCGTGGCACGTCCCGATGCAGTGTGGTACCCTGCGGGTCCCAGGACTTTTTGGTTGGCTTTGGAGTCTTCACCTGAGCACGTCCACCTAGGGGGACTTTCACATGGACATCCGGACAATGCCTTTGGAGTCTGCATTCACGCTGACCACTCTTGCAAGCTTGAATTGCCCCCTCAGTGCATTTTGGTCACAGAGCCACACTATGTCTCCGACGGCAACATTCCTTTTTGCAGTGTGCCACTTGCTGCGGATGAATAGGTTCGGACCTGCAAGTTGGCTCCAGGACCTCCAGAAGTGGCTAACTTGTGTTTGCATTTCTTGCAGTCTCTTGAAGGGGTAGGTGGTTTAGTCTACTGTTTTGAAGTCTCCAGTTTGTGTGGCTTGGCCAAGCAACAGTGTGTTTGGGGTTACGTAGTTGATGCGGTCCTCACGGCTCTGAACTCTGGCATCGATTGGCCTTTCGTTGGCAAGGTTAGCAGCTAGCTTAAGCACTGTCAGGAACTCACTGAAGGTAAGGCCTCCTCCGCCACCAAGGCTTTGCAGAGCTCTTTTGGTGACCTTGACAGCAGCTTCGGCAGCACCATTCTGGTGGGGTGAGTCATCTGGAAGGATTTTCCACGTCCAGCAGGTACTGTTTTTGGCAGCATACTCTTCAAGTGATTCTTTGTTCAGTTGTCTCAGGTAAGTATACATTTCTTCCAGGACAGGTTTCGCTCCAATTAAGTTTGTTCCAGGATCGGACCAGATTTTCTGCAGATGACCACGGATTGAAGTGAACCTCTGGTAAGCAAGGAGGAAGCTCTCTGTTGTGAGTGTTTGCCAGTTCGACATGGATGGCTCGGCTTGACATGCAGCAGAATAGTACGCCCCATACTTTCATGCTTGCTCTCTGTGGCAGCGGGGGCGTGGTCAAGCGCCGGTCTGTGACAGGAGGGCAGAGTCAGGGAAGGTAAGTGGCAGAAAAACGACACCTGAGAACAATTAACCTGTGTTTGTGTGTGTCTTCCCAATGACTGCGCCCTATTTAAGGAGGGAGAGTGAGAGCAGAGGAGCTCATCTCCGGACTAGATGCTGGCTGTGTGTGTGTGTCTAGCCAATATAACATTGTTCACTGAAAAGTGTGGCAATAAAACCTTTTGCAAACCTGATCTCTGTCCTGCCGTCCTCAGTGCTCCACCCACACGTAGGGAGTCTTACAGTGGTGCTGAAACGCGGGAAGTGGAGCACCAAACCAGCAGCCCCATGGAATCCTCCCCGTTCGCTGATCTGGTCCACGCCCTCGCCACGGCTCAGCAAAGCCAGCACCAGGCACTCGTCATGCTCCGAAAGGAGCAGGAGCAGCGCTTCGAAGCCCTGGTGCTGGCCCAGCAGGAAGATCGCGAGGCATTCCGGCATCTCCTCGCGTCGGCGGGGTCCACCAGCGCTCCGGCCGTGGGCCCGTCTCCCCTCATTGTCACCAAGATGGGCCTGCAGGACGACCCCGAGGCGTTCATCACGTTGTTCGAACAGGTCGCCGAAGCCTCAGGGTGGCCGATGGAGCAGCGCGCGGCGTGCCTCCTCCCCCTGCTCACGGGAGAGGCACAGCTGGCCGCGCTACAGCTCCCCACGCTACAGCTCCCCGCCGACCGCCGGCTGGCCTACGCGGACCTCCACTGGGCCGTCCTCCAGCGCGTGGGGTGCACACCAGAGCAACAGCGCCAGCGCTTCCGCGCGCTGCGACTGGAGGAAGTCGGCCGGCCGTTCGCGTTCGGCCAGCAGCTCCGGGACGCCTGCTGGCGGTGGCTGAGGGCCAACAATCGCGACGCCGAGGGAATCGTCGACCAGGTGGTACTGGAACAGTTCGTCGCCCGCTTACCAGACGGAACCGCGGAGTGGGTCCAGTGCCACCGCCCGGCGTCGCTGGATCAGGCAGTCGAGCTGGCGGAGGATCATCTGGTGGCTGTCCCGGCGGCAGGACAGCAGATGGCATCGTCTCTTCTCTTCTCTTCTCTTCTCTCTCTCTCTCTCTCTCTCCTCCTGTGTCCCGTCCTCGCCCCATTCCCCCACCGCGGAGGCGGGGGCCGGCTCCACCCCAGCCGGCCTGCCGCACCCGTGGTGCCCTCCCGTTTCTCCCTTCTGTGTCTGTCTCTCCCCCACCTCAGGTGAGTGAGCCCCAGATCACCGGTGCAGAGGGAAAGCCCGGGCCGGTTTGCTGGCGCTGCGGGGAGCCGGGCCACCTTCATCAGCAGTGCACAGCAATGGAAGTGGGCGCGGTGGTTCGGATCCCCGATGCGCCAGAGGCCGCCCTCGATCGGGCCGGAGCGTATCGCATACCGGTGAGTATCCAAGGGGCTACATATCAGGCGTTGGTGGATTCTGGTTGTAATCAGACCTCAATTCGCCAAAGCCTGGTTCAAAACGAGGCATTGGGGGGAGCACAAGGGGTGAAGGTGTTGTGTGTGCACGGGGATGTTCACTGCTACCCTTTGGTGTCGGTCCACATTATTTTCAGAGGGGAAAAATTTATAGTGAAGGCGGCGGTTAATCCTCGCCTTACCCACTCGTTAATTTTGGGGACTGATTGGCCGGGATTTCGGGGTTTAATGACACGCCTAGTAGAGAGTGGGTCCTGCCATTTGACAGGGGGAGGTCCCGGTGTCACTTTGGCGGGAGCAGCTGTCACAGAGCCGTCTACGTCATCTCCACGTCAGAGTGAGGAGCCGCTGGCTCCTCCTCTCTCTATTGGGGAATCCCTCACGGATTTCCCATTAGAGTAGTCGCGAGACGAGACTCTGCGGCATGCGTTTGACCAAGTGAGAGTAATCGATGGTCAAACACTCCAGCCGAATGCCACCCCGTCCTTCCCCTACTTCGCGATTATGAAGGATAGATTATTGAGGTATTTCACTCACGTGACCAAGTCATGTGATGCTGCCATTTTGGACGGCACGGCTCGAATCAGTTTGAATGCGAGGAAGGCGACAAACGAAAAACAAAAGAAAAAGGAGCGAGATGCAGAAAACACCTTCACTATCCAGTGATGTAGGGCATTTACAGGGCGAGCAGAGGGAGAGGTATTTGCAAAAATTGAGGTTAGCAGGCTTAGAGAACGATGTTTACCTGCTTCCACCAGGATTGTTCACTGACGTACGGAAGTACACGAAGCCCTCGTCTTTACCTGACTTCGGCCCACATGATCTGTATACCTATGTCGTTAAAAACCCATCGCCATACACAGGTATTGATCTGAAAGCGTATAAGAGTTTGGATGCCTACAAATATTTTGTGTCAGGCTGGGTAACATGCCTACATCAGCGGGTCGTCCCTGGAGCCGGTGGTCGCCATCTTATTACAGCTAAGGTTTGTTCACATTTTCATTTACTTTCGGTCCTCAGGATAAACAAAATGTTATTAAATGTCATTGAAATAACTTCTTAGTCTGTTGAGACATGGCCCGTTATAAATTTGCTGTTACCAGGCAATGACTAAGAACTGTATTATTAGGGTCGGTGTCTGTGTTGTAGCAGTGTACTAGCAACTAGCTGTTAGCACTAGCTAATGTCAACAACATAGTAGCTGGTATGTTACTGTAGCAATGTTTACATTCAGTCATTTGGATGACTGTTAAAACCTTTCAGTCTCAAGTTTTTCCTTTACTGTATTTACTAGTTTACTGAGCTAGCGCTCTCCGGCCAGGCCGGGAGCCATCGCGCGCTCTCCGGCCAGGCCGGGAGCCATCGCGTGCTCTCCGTCCGAGCCGGGAGCCATCGCGCGCTCTCCGTCCGAGCCGCGAGCCATCGCGCGCTCTCCGGCCAGGCTGGGAGCCATCGCGCGCTCTCCAGCCGAGCCGCGAGCCATCGCGCGCTCTCCGGCCGAGCCGGGAGCCATCGCGCGCTCTCCGGCCGAGCCGGGAGCCATCGCGCGCTCTCCGGCCGAGCCGGGAGCCATCGCGCGCTCTCCGGCCGAGCCGGGAGCCATCGCGCGCTCTCCGACCGAGCCGGGAGCCATCGCGCGCTCTCCGTCCGAGCCGCGAGCCATCGGCGCTCTCCGTCCGAGCCGGGAGCCATCGCGCGCTCTCCGTCCGAGCCGGGAGCCATCGCGCGCTCTCCGTCCGAGCCGGGAGCCATCGCGCGCTCTCCGTCCGAGCCGGGAGCCATCGCGCGCTCTCCGTCCAGGCCGGGAGCCATCGCGCGCTCTCCGGCCGAGCCGCGAGCCATCGCGCGCTCTCCGGCCGAGCCGCGAGCCATCGCGCGCTCTCCGTCCGAGCCGGGAGCCATCGCGCGCTCTCCGGCCGAGCCGCGAGCCATCGCGCGCTCTCCGGCCGAGCCGCGAGCCATCGCGCGCTCTCCGGCCGAGCCGCGAGCCATCGCGCGCTCTCCGGCGGAGCCGCGAGCCATCGCGCGCTCTCCGGCCGAGCCGGGAGCCATCGCGCGCTCTCCGGCCGAGCCGGGAGCCATCGCGCGCTCTCCGGCCGAGCCGGGAGCCATCGCGCGCTCTCCGGCCGAGCCGGGAGCCATCGCGCGCTCTCCGTCCGAGCCGGGAGCCATCGCGCGCTCTCCGGCCGAGCCGGGAGCCATCGCGCGCTCTCCGGCCGAGCCGGGAGCCATCGCGCGCTCTCCGTCCGAGCCGGGAGCCATCGCGCGCTCTCCGGCCGAGCCGGGAGCCATCGCGCGCTCTCCGGCCGAGCCGGGAGCCATCGCGCGCTCTCCGGCCGAGCCGGGAGCCATCGCACTGTGGGTGCAATCAGTTAATTATTGATACTAAGTGATCAATCTCGTTAAATCAGTCTCATTAAATTTTGAAGGTCAATAATTAAAATGAATCAATCCCATTGAATCATTTAATTTGACTCGTTTGAATTGAATCATACCATAGAATCACTCTCATTTGAAGTGAATCGTTCAGTGAATCGTTCAATGAATCATTTAGTGAATCATTTAGGGAATTGTTCAATGAATCATTTAGGGAATCATTTAGTGAATCATACCATTAATCCTGGTGCTTAATAATAAATTACCAAACAGCTAAATTATGGTACATTTCCAAATTATTAAGATCACTTACCATATTATATAACATTTGCACCCTTTTTGAATTCTTTGAGAAAATTGGGGACTTCAGATGTTGTTCACACAAATAAACACAGTTTGTTTAATAAATGAATTTATTATACAAAGATAAAAAGATAAATCAATATATACAAGCAGTGAAGTGTGTGTGTGTGTGTGTGAGAGAGAGAGAGAGAGAGGGAGTGTGAAGGACTTGACCATGTGTTTAGCCTCGTGTAGCTAACTACACGTGGTGGAGGCCTAGCTTGTTGGTAGCTAAACAAAAGAATGTTATCTAAACAGAACAAAGGATTAGCTCTGTGTTTAGCCTCGTGTAGCTAACTACACGTGGTGGAGGCCTAGATTAGCCTTGTGTTGCTAGTATGTGTTTGTGAAAGGCCCTATAGCCTAGCTAAAGTGTGTTTGTTAGGCCTGATGGCTTGCTGAGCACATGGTAGGCCTTGATTAGCTTTGTGTTGCTAAGCAGACAAAAGCGAAGCTGTAGCTAACCCACTAGCTCATAACCATACTGAATCCACTGAAATCTTAATGACATCAAGATGTATAATAATGAGAACTATATGTTAGTAGTAAAGAATAAAAGAGAGAAGCATGCGCAGCCTATCTATTAAACAATTGAGAGAACATAGAACCAAAATAAATCAACACGCTGCGTGTTCAACAGTGTAACAATAAACCTGGGTTTAAATTCACACTATTTCAAATAAAAGCAAATTCCTAAGACTATCCTAATTATGCCCAAATGCCAAAATCTTACTTAATCCTGCCTTTAGCAAGATATGAAGAACTATTCGCCGGTGTAGTCTCGGGCCTCGCCGTGGGAGCACGTGAGCCGCTCGTGATGGAGGCGGAGAAACTTTCGGGTCGAACGGAGCACTTGGGTGGTTCCCGTGGAAAGCAGAGGGTTCTTGGTCCGAACCTCAGCGTTCGTGAGGAAAAGTCTCTGATCAGAATAAGATGCACAGCGCTTTGAGTTAAAAAGGATTCAATCGCTTCTTAACTTTTAACTGCCTGGGCTGCAGTCGTGACGTCACTTCTAATGCAAGTAAACCGGTTGTAACTCAGGTTGAGTTTAAAGATCGCGCGACTCTAGAGTTTACCTTTGCCAAGGGTAAGAAGGAAAATCGCGCTGAGTGATGGATCTTGCAAGAAGGAAGACGTCTTTTTGGGGTGGAGAGCGCGCCTCTTTATACATCCAGATCCATCGGAAGCCAGACGTGAGAGAGCAGAGATGGAAGCGTTGTCCCATTGTTTTATGTTTCCTTGTATGATGACGTAGATGATCCCGCCCACGCGTGACGTAGGTCACACGGAAGTGGACTGGGAATTGTAGTTCTGACACAAGATGGCGGCATGATACCTACAGCGCGCTAGCTCAGTAAACTAGTAAATCCAGTAAAGGAAAAACTTGAGACTGAAAGGTTTTAACAGTCATCCAAATGACTGAACGTAAATATTGCTACAGTAACATACTAGCTACTGTTGTTGACATTAGCTAGCTTGCCGTCCAAAATGGTGGACACCGGGGCGTCACGTGACCCTGTGACGTCAGGTGAAATACCTCAATACCGAGTGACGCAGGACACTCAAACTAAAGAGCGAGTAACGCAGCTTTTAATTCCGAAAAGCCGCCGGGAATTGGTATTCCAGGCGGCTCACTTTAATCCCATGG
Organism: Neoarius graeffei; assembly: GCF_027579695.1. NCBI lineage: Eukaryota > Metazoa > Chordata > Actinopteri > Siluriformes > Ariidae > Neoarius > Neoarius graeffei. The sequence continues at coordinate 1,132,225 of NC_083589.1, read as the reverse complement.
CTGGACACTTGGGGCAGGAGAAAACACTAGCCCGAATAATGGCCCGATTCTATTGGCCGGGGATTCGTGGCGATGTCCGTAGGTGGGGTACGGCATGCCGCGAATGCCAGTTAGTAAACCCAGCGGCCATTCCAAAAGCGCCTTTGCGCCCTCTACCGTTAATCGAGACCCCGTTTGAGAGAATTGGGATGGATCTCGTAGGGCCATTAGATCGGTCAGCACGAGGGTACCGCTTTATATTAGTTCTGGTGGACTATGCAACGCGATACCCGGAAGCCGTGCCTCTGCGCAATATCTCAGCACGCAGTATTGCAGAAGCACTCTTCTGCGTCATCTCCCGAGTTGGAATCCCGAAAGAGATTCTGACTGATCAAGGCACTACGTTTATGTCACGAACACTGCGCAAACTGTATGGGTTATTGGGGATTAAGCCGATCCGCACCAGCGTGTATCACCCACAAACGGACGGTTTGGTAGAACGATTCAACCGCACCCTCAAAAATATTATTAAAAAATTCGTAAGTAAGGACGCACGTAATTGGGATAAGTGGCTCGAACCCTTGCTGTTCTCAGTGCGAGAGGTCCCCCAAGCCTCCACGGGGTTCTCCCCGTTCAAATTATTATATGGGCGTAAGCCGCGCGGCATCCTGGACATGCTGCGGGAAAATTGGGAGGAGGGACCTTCACAAAGTAAGAATGAAATTCAGTACGTTATGGACCTGCGCGCAAAACTCCACACGCTCACCCACCTAACTCAGGAGAATTTGCGGCAGGCCCAGGAACGGCAAGCCCGCCTGTACAACAAGGGTACGCGCCTTAGAGAGTTCACTCTGGGAGATAAGGTACTCGTACTGTTGCCCACGTCGAGCTCCAAATTGATCGCCAAGTGGCAAGGACCCTTTGAGGTCACACGGCGAGTCAGGGATGTCGACTATGAGGTGAGGCGAACGGACAGGGGTGGGGCGCTACAGATTTACCACCGCAATCTGCTTAAACTCTGGAACGAGGAGGTCCCCGTGGCGTTGGTGTCGGTAGTTCCGGAGAAGGCGGAGCTGGGGCCGGAGGTTCAAAAAGGAACATTGGCATCACGTACCTCTCCGGTCCCCTGTGGAGACCACCTCTCCCCGACCCAACTCACGGAGGTCGCCCAGTTGCAGACCGAGTTTTTGGATGTGTTCTCGCCCCTGCCCGGTCACACTAATCTCATAGAGCACCACATAGAGACACCCCCGGGAGTGGTAGTGCGTAGCCGCCCTTACAGGCTACCCGAACACAAAAAAAAAGGTGGTTCGGGAAGAACTTCAGACCATGCTCGAAATGGGCATCGTCGAGGAGTCCCACAGTGACTGGAGCAGCCCGGTGGTCTTGGTACCCAAGGCCGACGGGTCGGTCCGGTTCTGTGTGGACTATAGAAAAGTCAACGCGGTGTCTAAATTCGACGCGTACCCAATGCCTCGTATTGATGAGCTGCTCGATCGACTCGGCACTGCTCGATTTTATTCGACACTGGATTTGACGAAGGGATATTGGCAGATCCCCTTGACTCCACTATCCTGAGAAAAAACGGCCTTTTCCACACCGTTTGGTTTACACCAATTCGTCACCCTTCCGTTTGGGCTGTTTGGGGCGCCCGCGACGTTTCAGCGGCTGATGGACAGAGTCCTCGGCCCTCATGCCACGTATGCGGCAGCATATTTAGATGACATCATCATCTATAGCAATGACTGGCAGCGGCACCTCGAACATCTGAGGGCCGTCCTTAGGTCGCTGAGGCGAGCGGGGCTCACAGCCAACCCAAAGAAGTGTGCGATTGGGCGGGTGGGAGTACGGTACCTGGGCTTCCACTTGGGCAACGGGCAGGTGCGTCCCCAAATTAATAAGACGGCAGCAATTGCGGCCTGCCCGAGGCCCAAGACCAAAAAGGAGGTGAGACAGTTCCTGGGGCTGGCTGGCTATTATCGTAGGTTTATACCTAATTATTCAGACGTCACCAGCCCGCTGACTGATCTCACTAAAAAGGGGGCACCAGATCCGGTCCAGTGGACGGAGCAGTGCCAGCAGGCTTTCTCAGAGGTAAAGGCTGCACTGTGTGGGGGGCCACTTCTACACTCCCCTGACTTTTCTCTCCCCTTTATGTTGCAGACCGATGCGTCGGACAGAGGGCTGGGGGCGGTTTTGTCCCAGGAGGTGGAGGGGGAGGACCACCCTGTCCTGTATATCAGCAGGAAGCTGTCGGTGCGTGAGGGGCGCTACAGCACCATCGAGAAAGAGTGTCTGGTCATCAAGTGGGTGGTTCTCGCCCTCCGGTACTACCTACTGGGGTGCCCTTTCACCCTCTGTTCGGACCACGCGCCCCTCCAGTGGCTCCACCGCATGAAAGATGTCAACGCGCGGCTCACCCGTTGGTATCTGGCGCTCCAACCCTTTAATTTCAAGGTGATCCACAGGCCGGGGGCGCAGATGGTCGTGGCGGACTTCCTCTCCCGTCAAGGGGGGGGGGGGGGGGGGGAGTCGGCTGCAGGCCGGACAGCCGCCCAGCCTGAGTCGGGCGGTGGGGGTATGTGGCAGCAGGGGCGTGGTCAAGCGCCGGTCTGTGACAGGAGGGCGGAGTCAGGGAAGGTAAGTGGCAGAATCACGACACCTGAGAACAATTAACCTGTGTTTGTGTGTGTCTTCCCAGTGACCGCGCCCTGTTTAAGGAGGGAGAGTGAGAGCAGAGGAGCTCATCTCCGGACTAGACGCTGGCTGTGTGTGTCTAGCCAATATAACATTGTTCACTGAAAAGTGTGGCAATAAAACCTTTTGCAAACCTGATCTCTGTCCTGCCATCCTCAGTGCTCCACCCACACGTAGGGAGTCTTACACTCTCCTTCTGACGTCATCCTTCACTTGATATGGTCCGAACAGGTCGACGGATGTGAACTGGAATGGCGCAGCTGGATTGACACGCTTTTCAGGTAGGTCACCCATGATTTGCTGACAGGTTCTTGCTCTTTCCTTCTTGCAGATGATGCAGTTGTTGACAACTTTTTGGGCCAGAATTCTTCCTCTGATCACCCAGGCTCTCTTTCACATCCGCAGCAGAGTTCCTGCCACTCCGTCATGTCCCTCACTGTGTGCTTCACAGGCCAGGAGAGTGGAGACCCAGGCTTGGTATGGAAGCAGGGTAACAGCATTATGGTCCTCTTTGAAGGCCTGTATCCGCCCTCCACACATCAGGATCCCAGTTACTTGGTCTTTGTATACAACAAGCCTGTCAGTAGTTGTATTTGGGAAGTTCACACCTTCTTATGCTGCCAGACATAGTTTCAGGAACACGTTTTTCCTTTCGCTGACAGTGATGACGCCAGATGAGGGTATTGCCTCCCACTTTGCTTCATCTCCCCTCTTGGCATGCAAGAGCTTCTTAGCCGCCCTCCAAATCCATGCAACCGTCCCGACCAGCCGTCTTAGACTGCTGAAGCGCCTTTCGTCCAATAGATTTTGGACTGCTTCTACTGTTGGTGGTGGGTTTCTGGACTTGGGTTGTGCTTCGTCCTGGACTGCAATTGGGCTTTGTGTCTTCAGCTGACTTCGGGTGAGTACAGCAGTGAATGTCTTCTTCTGCATTTTTGTGACGTTGTCTCTTGCCTGTGCAGCAACATCTTTTGCTGACTTTTTTGGCCACTCACTCTCAGGAAGCTGAAGGAACTGCGGACCTGACTGCCACTTGGATTTCTCGATTAGGTCATCAGGACTGGCCCCTTGGGTGATAATATCTGCAATGTTCTCGGCACCTGGAATCCACCACCAATCTCGGATGTCAGTGCTGCTCTGAATCTCACCAACTCTGTTTGCGTAGAAGGTTTGGTATCCATAACTTTCATGCTGTATGGCACCCAAGATGGTCTGGCTGTCGACTAGATGATACCACCTCTTGATCTCGATTTGGCAGTGCTTTTGGAAGTAATTCTTCAGCCGTGCTGCAAAGACTGCTCCGCACATTTCTGCTTTCACAGGGTCACCTTTATGGTCGAGGGGGGTTTGTTCTCTCACTTGTTCTTTCAACAAGTCCTGGCCAAGGCGCATTTTCTTCCTCTTCTTGGAGAAGTTCACTGCAACCATGACATGTAACTTGTCATTGTCGACGGTGTAGCTGAGGCCCAGGGCTTTGTTATCCTCTTTGGTGAGTTGGTTTGGCAGGATCATGGTGTTTGATTCAATCTTCTCACCTCTCGACTCGCTCCTCCCACTTTGATCCGAGTAGATCCAGGGCTTCATGAAGAACCCTCCTGCTTGAAGGATCTGCTCAATGTTGGATGTAAGGCATTTCAGGTGGTCGAGGTTGTTGTGGGAAGTCAATATGTCATTGACATAGGCATCCTCTTCGAGGACACGTCTCTCCTCTTTGAAGTGGTTGAGTGAAGGCAGGCTGGCAGTCTCTCGCATGGCAACTTGGGCTATGCAACCAGCAGGTTTGTCTCCAATGACAGCTGTAGTGCGCATGGATCTTGCGAAGTGAGTCTTGGAGGTGTGGGCCATTAAGGTGACTTCCTCAAAGAGGTCCGGGTGTGTGCCTCCAATGGTCTTGCCAAGCGGGCCATCCCAGAGCACCAAGTCACCGACGGAACGAACCTTCTGGGGTACCAGCTGCCCTTCTTTGTGGCTGATGAGGAGTTGGATCTCCTTTGGTCTTGCCAGATCTTCCAGGGAGATGTCTGAGAAGATTTTCTGCAGTTTTTCTGCCGGGACATGTCTGTGGACTTCCGCTATTTTGTCAAGTCCATAGCAGATGAGTTGGTGTGCTTTGAGTGTCCCTCTTGGGGTGCTGACTCGTATGTTAAGCAAGTAGCGCTTGGTTGCAACAGACACCTTCATCCCTCCAACGCCATGAACCACCAGTGTAACATCTTCACTTCTCAGGTTCAACTTGCTTGCAGCTTTGTGCATTATATAGTTTGTGTCTGATGCCAGGTCGATGAGGGTCCCGACACTCTGTCCGTCATTAGCAGTGACATTGAGGAGCATTAGGATGACTGGGTACTCAGTGAGGCAGTGTTCATCTAGAAGACCTCTCTCAGCAGCATTGGAGTTGAATGCCCTGGACGCTATGTTGCAGAAGGCATCTCGACACTGTTGTGCCAGCTCTGGTGTGAGTTTGGAGAGGAACTGCTCCTGGGTGTCAGTGAGTCTTCTGCCCTCAGCCCTCACTGGACTGAACTTGGATGTTCTTTGGGACTGGGGTCTGGTAACTGGACAGAGGAGGAAGTGGTGTTGATCTTTGCATTCTGGATTCCCGCACAGGTAAGTGGTTTTCTTGCAGCTTTCACCAGTGTGGACTTCGAGGCATCTTTTGCAGGCACCGAGTTGTTGTGCTGCATCCCTCTTCTCTGATGGCTTTAGGTCGGTTCTAAACTTTCTGCAGAAGTACAGTTTTCTTCTGTGCTTTGGGTCACCACAGACGATGCAGCCTGTTGCGTCACTGTTGGATGACACTGCCGGACTGTTGGTTGCTTTTGTTCCGGCTTGCTTCAGGAACTTGGTCTTGTCCTTGGCAGGTTCAACGCTATCTTTCAGTTGGTCAAGTTGCTCATATATGGCTTCCTGTGATTTTAGGTAAGCCAGCAGCTTGTCAAAGCGGTTGTGACGGTCCACAGCGTTACTCACGTCAGCAGCATAGGTGAGCCAGTCTTTCTTTAAAGTTTCTGGAAGCTTGCCCTCAATGGATTTGGTCACAATGGGGTTCTTTATGGCCTCGGCATTGTCCAGTTCATTTAAGTCGTAGAGAGCTTTTTCCACTGTTTGGATGAGCTCGATGACTCTTCTTGGCTGGCTGGCTTTGACTGCAGGAGTTGCTTGTAGATCTTCAATGATCTCAAGAGCAATGTTGGCTTGGTTCCCAAACTGGTTATCCAGGACTCTGAAGATTTCGTTTGAGGAGCTGTAGGTCGACAGGTGTAGGTTTCCGGCCACCTTTTCATCAATGCTGTCGAGCAGCTGGAATTTCTTGACCTCTCTAGACCCTGTCGGTTCACCCTGCTTCTGTAGAGCTTCCCACTCCTTCTTCCACCTGTAGTAACTTCGCTGGTTGCCAGCAAACTTTGGAAGGGCTGTGGCTTTCAGCTTTATTGCTGGCACTGGAGCTGTATGGTGGACAGTGGGCTCTTCAGATTCTGTCTTGATTTTTGCAGCTTTGATGAAGGTGGTCTTGCGCGACACCAGCTGGGGAAGTTGCACTTCGAGCTCTGTCATGCGGTGATCAAAGTCTCTTTGCTCTGCAGCGGGAGCCCAGCGGTTCCAGTCACGGTGCGCTTCTTTTGCCTTCAGCACCAACATCTCAAAGTGCTTCAGCATGAACTTGTATGCCTCCAGAGTCACGTCGAGCTGGGCAGAGGAGACATTCTTGCAGCCAGCTTCAGCAATGTATAGAGCAAGGGGCAGCTCTTTCTCCCCATACGATTCCCAGAGTGTTTGTTGAATTAGGAGCTTTGCTTCTTTAGTCCTCTGCTTACAGTATGCCTCTATCTTCTCCAGGTCGGCTTTCTTCTCGGCGCCCAGGTCCTCTACAGCGGCTGCATCTGCTTCTGCCATGTAGGCGGCCTCAATCTCTTCGTTCGCCTCCATGAGTCTCGAGCTTTCTGCTGTAAGCTTGTTGAAGTTTTGCTTTAGCTCCTCCACAGTCATCTCCGAGTGTGTTCTCGCAATGCAGTTAACAAGACGGGAGAAAAGTCTTTTGGCTGTGGTTCGCTCTGTTTTCAGTTCTTCTAATGACTTCGCCATTTCGTTTCTTGTTTCCAGATGACTTCAAGCTTTATCCTCCAGGCCCCCAGGGGAAGTGTCTTCCCTCTCTGTTGGGTTGTGGTACGAGTGGAGTCTTGCTTCTTGGTCACTGGTTTCGGTTTGATGCACTGGTGCAGCGGTGATTCACTGGCAGTCATCTGGCAGTTGTCAGTTTCCACTGGTGCATCGGTTTTTCACTGTCAAGTGTATGTGAGCATCAGGGTTTCCCACACTTGAAAGGGAAGGACTCGGACACAGGATTCCACTCGTCTTGTATTTTATTGGTTTTCAGTGGAACTGACGTTAGAATCAGAAGTAGAATCAGAGGTAGAATCAGAAGTAGAAGCTAGAAGCTTGGAGCCTGAAGCCAAAGCTAGAAGGTGAAAAACCTTTAAACATACAAACATAAAATAAATGTATGACAAAATGCCTGTTTTTCTACAACAAAGCATGTATGAATAAATGCTTGTTTTTCTATAACAAAGCCCAAGGTAATTAGGCAACAATATATAAATATTTATGTATAATGTAAATTAAGTATATTTTAACCATTTTTAATCATTCAGGTAACATGTTGCTGAACAAATATAAATGAACAGAAAACCAGTTTTAAACTAAGAACCATTTTAATCATTAGCCCTTTCACAGGCAGTTTGTTCACTTTAACTGAAGATATTTTACTACACGCCACTGAGAAAGAAAGTTTAAACCATTAAACCAATCACAGGTAAGGAACAAACATTTCTCATGCCCACGGATTACTGCGAGCGCAGCGTTTGCATATAAATAAGTTCAGTGGGTTTACCGGTAGCCTTTTTTGTCCTTTTTTCCCTGATGTGCTGTAAAGTTTGTGTTAGTAGCGAATTCTCTTTGCAGCTGCTGCTTCGTTACAAACTGAATGTCAATTCTGCCTATCGTTCTAGAACGACCGCTGCCCTACTAACTAGCGTTGTGATTGGCTGCCCAGCTAACTAGCGTTGTGATTGGCTGCCTGTTCAGTGTAGCGTGCGTGCGCTGGTAGCGCAGTGATTCAGCATAGCAGGAAGTGGCGGAGGCAGCCGTCAATCATGTGAGCCTGCGTTCAGGCACTCCTTGTGGCAGGTCGCCGCAACCTGCCACCTTGCATACTGTCATATTTTTATGTTTAATGCATGATGATGATCTCATCTCATTATCTGTAGCCGCTTTATCCTGTTCTACAGGGTTGCAGGCGAGCTGGAGCCTATCCCAGCTGACTACGGGCGAAAGGCGGGGTACACCCTGAACAAGTCGCCAGGTCATCACAGTTTTACAACATTATTATTATTATTATTATTATTATTATTACATTCGATTTGAATCCTAATCTTCATTTCAGTTAATTGTTTTCATAATATTTAATACATGTAAACACGACTTTACATTTGCTTTTATTGTTATTTTTGCTCACATCATGGTTTTTATTGTTAGAGAATTGAGAGTCTGAAATGCTTTGAAATAAATGATTAGATATTTTTACAGCACACACGGAGACTCGAGAGATGTTTCAGATTCATACACATTAATAACTCAAAATAAATTATCTCATCTCATTATCTCTAGCCGCTTTATCCTTCTACAGGGTCGCAGGCAAGCTGGAGCCTATCCCAGCTGACTACGGGCGAAAGGCGGGGTACACCCTGGACAAATCGCCAGGTCATCACAGGGCTGACACATAGACACAGACAACCATTCACACTCACATTCACACCTACGGTCAATTTAGAGTCACCAGTTAACCTAACCTGCATGTCTTTGGACTGTGGGGGAAACCGGAGCACCCGGAGGAAACCCACGCGGACACGGGGAGAACATGCAAACTCCACACAGAAAGGCCCTCGCCGGCCCCGGGGCTCGAACCCAGGACCTTCTTGCTGTGAGGCGACAGCGCTAACCACTACACCACCGTGCCGCCCAAAATAAATTATACGTGTTATTATTAATAACAGGACAATTTTTCCCTCCACTAGATGGCAGTAAAGCGCTTCCAACCTGAGATTACTGTTGAGTGAAATGTGTTTTTCTCTGAACTGACCTGCTGAGGGCACTGTTAGGATGCTGCTGGATTATTATTATTATTATTATTATTATTATTATTATTATTGGCAAACCCTAAATATTATAGAAAACAAAAGATCATAATAAAAATAAAATCGGGGATCACGGGCTTCAGCCGGGTTTCAGTCCAAATCAAACCACAGCAGCACTTCATCAACTTCTGTCAAATCAGAAGTCGATGGTCCCCATAAGGAAAGTGTTGTTGTTTGAACAATAAATAAATCAAAGAGGCAAAACGTGTCCTTTTCATTCCTGAGGTTGGGGTTCGGTTCAGCTGCAGTCACAGCATTAATTAAGTGCATTAATAATGATGTCAGTGGAAGGTCCTCAGAAGGACAGGAAGACTAACGTGCGTGTGTGTTTACATTTATTCATTTAGCTGAAGCTTTTATGATAGTGGAGATGCCAAGGGTTAAGGGTCGAGCTCAAGGTGGTGCTGGGATTTGAACTCACAACCTTCTGATCAGTCAATAAATACTGATTTATTTTTTACTGCCTGAGATGGTCTATAAGGGCATCGACCACAGATTCATCACTACAAGAGCTGCTCACTCAACTGCAACACACATCACATTATACTCAAAATAATCAAAGCACTTTTATTTCATTGAATGGATAAAAATAGATGATTGTTACACAATATGAAAAAGAGCCAATAAAACTCTGCAGAATGTAAAATATTGACTTGTTCTCATTGTGGAAAGATAAAAAGTCACATTAACTTGTATATTGTTGATGAAGATGTAATATTAAAATGAACTGGCCATCACTCATTTAAAAAGTGAGAATATTGAATTAAAGCTGAGATTATAAAACAAACATCTGAGAATATTCAATGAAAACTGAGAATATAAAACAAAATCCTGAGAATAAGGAAACAAACCTGAGAATTTAAAATGAAAATCTGAGAATACGTAATGAAACCTGTATATATATTTATGATACTTGCATAGACTATATCTGGCTTGTAACACTGCCAGCTACCGAATAAAAATGACAACAAAAACGCAATATAGCAAGCGATCTAATTAGCACGTCATGGTCTGAATATTTCGTAAAGGAATTCTCGAATCCGTCTCAATGAGATGTTTTACAGTTAAAAGCACAGCATTGAACATAAAGGTAAATGTGTCTTTAAAAATGTAAAAAAACACATTTTTTAAAGAATCCAAAGATTTGTGTTCTTTTGCCAAGTGGCTTATAGTTACTAAGACATTTGTAAAAGAGTGAATAACAGGTTGATAAATGTAAAAGATGAAGATGAATATTATATGAGTTGAGCTGAAATAATTGGTGAGATAAATGAGGTGTGGTGTGTCAGTGATATTGAAGCTGACTTATAGCATTAAAAGTGTTGTAAAAGAAAAGCTGGAGACATTGCATTAGGGGATATGAAAGGTGATTTAACTCTCCTCCTTTATTTGCTAATAACTCGGGGAAAATGAACACAGTTCAGGAAACATGACATTATTGGAAGGATAATAAAATCATTTTTTGTGTTTATAAAAGTTGAAATGTAATTTCCTGAGAAAAGGCCTTTGGTGACGTGTCTCAGTCACATGGTCCTTGTCTTTCTGAGATTTCTCCTCCACGTCATCATATTCTGTAAAATAAATACATTGACCTCTTTAATAGATCCTGTGTATTGTATTAATTGGGATGTAAAACCTTAAAAATACAGTCAGTGATGCACGATGTGGGAATGTCTTTAATATTCTATCAATAAAAAAGAGAAAAAAGGAGATTTATCAGTTCAGCTTTCTTAATATGAACACAGGCCATGTGTATAAGATGTGGAAGTAAATGAGACATAAATATAGGTCTTATCTAAACTGTGTAATAAATATGACGGCACTTGTTCAATGACAGAATGGAGATTACAGAACAGAAAGCTGATATTTATATTATATATGGTATAGAATAGAGTCACGCTTTAACTTTGCTGCCTTTGCACTCACGTACATTACCAGAATAAACAACTCACTCACTTTCTGTCTCTCCTCCATCCTGTTCCTTAGTGATGACATCATCATAATCTTCTGGACCGTCTCCTGAAGAAATCAATGAATCAGTAATAAACCACTGTGTGTGTTGCTGTTCTAGTAAAATACTGAGTTACAGGGTGGTGTGATGAAGCTGAGTTACTGCTACCACCCTAACGTTGATCATTTACCTACAACAGCATGTCCCCAAGTGGTTTATTCCTCTTAGACCATGGGAATTTGCCAACAATTTCAGTTTTTCACTGAGTAAAGAATTAGATCTTGTACTTTTCATCCATTTATAGTTACAGATAATGTTGTATATCTTTGGAAAAATAAGTTTGTTCTTTTGCTCACTGATGTCACAGCAGCTATAAACAGTGGTTCCCTCAGCAGCTTTTCTTTTCTTTTTTGTTCATTTCCAGATAAAAACTGACCTGTGACGATGTTTGGGTTTGTTTCCATGGTAACCGCATCATCGTAGTTCTCGGACACGTCCTCTGTCAGAATGTGGAGATAAAAGCTATTAAATCCACATGAATGTCATTAATGATGGTTTGGATGCTTGTGGATGTGACACTGTCACATTATTATCATACCTGTCAGTAAAACTGACTTCTGATCAGCTGGAATGGCGTCATCATAATTCTCTGCTTCATCCTCTACACCAAAACACAGATATTTAAAGAGAGTTAAAGTTGACTGAAGTGGCAGTTTGTACACGGTGTATTTGATGACGCAATGCAAAATGACATCATATACATGTCAAAAATGTCACGACACACAAAGCAAGAAACAAACTGATGTGCAGTGTGTGTGTTTAATTTCTACTGCTTTCTAAAACAAATCCCCAAACAGAACCACACCCTCCACGTTATCAGGGATCGGTCCAGCAGTGATGGCACCATCGTAGTCCTCTGGTGGCTCGACTCTTCCTGTATCACCTAAATGAAATAAAAGCAGAGGGTCTGTACAAACAGCTCCATCACATTCTGACCTCATGGTTTCATGTCAAGTCACTAAATTTATGGGATCAGTTCACAACTGCACCCACTTATGAAGTCACTGGTGTCGATGACATCATCATAATACTCCGCCTTTTCTCCGATCCCAGACTTGACTGTAAAAAGAACCATTTGTTTGTTTGGGGTTTTTAAACACATTTATACTCAATAAAATCCTCATCTAAAGAAGCTTTGATCAATTTGATAAGAGGGATTTCAGAAGCTTAAAGTAAGATCAGGTTGATTGTGAGATGTCATGTGTCAGCATTAAAACACTGGAGTTACTGTAATTCATCGATACAATACATCATAATCACGTCTCAGAAAGGACACGTTTAGTCATTTCTGATTTTTAATTGCAATTCTAATCTCGTTCAGTTCATGGAGTTCGACAAACTCACACTCTGGGCTTTTTTACCTGAGAGAAGCTCATCATCCACATGCTCATACCCAGAATGCTGTTCTTCAGAGAGGAGACTTCCTGTTAGAGGAGAGCAGCACAGTCATGAGACACACACACACACACACACACACACAGACAGAGAGAGATGCACCTGTACAGGAAAACATTCACAGGATAGCTGAACACAGGCGGAAAAAAGATGAGTTGCAGGTGTGTTTTGAGATTTTAAAGGACAGCTGGTGCAGATACCAGAAAATTGTCAAAGCTGAAAAGACAAAATATTTTTCTGATATTATTTGAAATAACTGTCATAAAGCTCACGTTCTTTTTAGTGCCATTAAGGCCGAATCCCATTTCACCCCTTGGACCAACCCCTTGGCCCTTCCCCTCCATTTTGCGCGTTCACGTGAAGGGGTAGGGGTATCCCAATCCCAGTTAACGCGGAGGGGTAGGGGAAGGGGTAGGGCTTCTGTACCCCTCCAAATGGAGATTTTCCTGGAGCTGACTCCGAACGAAGGGGTTTGAGTGATTTCCCACAATGCCATGCGGATTTCAGCAAGATTTCATGCGGATTTCAGAAAGATGGCGGTTCCCGCGGCGAAAGATTTTCATAAATGTATTTTCTCCATTATTTACGTGTTTTAAGTTGTTATCCAGAGGAAACACGCCGCTTGATTCGCTTTCGAGCTGAGAATGAGCAGCGATTTCTGAAATCCAAGCTGCTGCTAAAAAGCTTTGGGAGTGAGTATTGCTTGACTGCGTACGTTTTGTTCTGTTATTCTCGCTTTTATTGTTTACATGAGTGTTCTGACACCTCATTCTGTCGGATGTGGTGCACGAAGCGCCAAAGATATCCCATTCAGTGGTGTTAGTTAACAAATCACACCCTGCCAGCAGAGATTTCTGCCTCTGGCTCTGACTGTAGCGGCTGGTCGCAGCCAATGACGCATTTGGTCGCGTTTTGCTAACGTAAACGCTGACGGAGGTACGCGATGACGTATGCGATCGTTGAAGGGCTATCCCAATACGTAAGGGTTGAATTTCAAGCCCTATCCCTTGTAGCTCAGTTTCAAGGGGAAGGGCCAAGGGGAAGGGGGAGGGGAAGGGGGAGGGGGAGGGGTAGAAATTAGAATTGGGATTGGGCCTAACACTGTTCTTAATTCCCCCCAATCTGCTCGTCCTGATGTTTCCCCAGAAACCCGTGAAAAATTCCTCCACTTCTTTGTGGACAAGATTGCGAGCCTTAGAGCATCATCTCACCCCCTTCTTATGAGCCGTCTATCACTGTCACTCGCTCTGCTGCTTTTACCCACTTTGAGCCTGTGTCTCTTTCTCTCTGAAAGGAAATTATTGGTCAGATGAAATCTTCAGCTTGTCCCACAGATGTTGTCCCCCCTCGCCTTTTTCAAGAGATTTTGGAAACTATTGGCCCAAACATCCAAATGGTTATGAACAGCAGTCTCTCCTCAGGTGTTGTTCCAGTATATTTGAAGCCTGCAGTAGTGCAACCACTGATCACAAAACCTCATCTGGACTCTGCAGTCCTCTCCGATTTTACACCAATTTCTAAACTCGCTTTCAAAAATTCTGGAGAAAATTGTGCTCTTACAATTGCATTCTTTTTTTAGACACACACGGCGTTCTTGAGGTGTTCCAGTCTGGTTTTAAAGTCCTTCACAGCACTGAATCTGCACTTTGAAAAGTTTGAACCATCTTTTATTGGCTACTGACTCCAGGGATTCTGTCGTTCTGATGCTTTTCCATCTCACAGCTGCATTCGACACAGTAGACCACAGCATCCTCATCTCCTGCCTGGAGCATTGTGTGGGCATTAAAGCTCCTGCTCTGGAGGGCTTCAGCTCTTACTTGTCCTGTACTGGCCTTCCTTCACCGACTCCCTGTAGGGTTTAGGATCCATTTTTATTTTCCAAAAAACAACTCATTAAATGGGCGAACTCCGCCCTCTCTCTCTGACCTTTTACAACCACACGTCCCATCAAGGTCACTCAGGTCACTGACCGGTTGCTTTGGGTGTCACGTCCCAAAATCGAGGTTGAAGCCCAGGGGAGATGGTGCCTTTGCAGTTGTCGCCCCCAAACTGTTACTGTTGGATTGTTATTTTTGGTGATGTTTATTTTTTTCTTCCAAAAGTTTTTGGTTTTGTATGAAATTTTAACTGCTGGTAGCCACAGACAACGGAAACTCACTGACCCAAGATGAGTGACCTTCACCAATTTTTCAAGGTCACAGAGCACATTTTATGTGTTTTTTGTTGAAAATGTAATTTCATTTATTACAGTATCTCCTAAAAATATCAGGATTTCCCCCTGGATTTTATGTAAATAAATGATGAAATCATTTCTTGCAGAAAAATCTCCAACACCAGTCAAGTGGAAAGTGACGCGTTCTGGACTGTGGTCGAAAACGGTTTGTTTCCTCAACAGCCAAAGCCACAACATGTTCATAAACACCAATGGTGCCAAAAGTTATGATTTGCTCTGGACCAGTGCAGGTTCTTCTTTGATCAAGAATTCTTCATCAGTTTTTGAAAAATTGAATTTAATGTATTTTGGCGCTCGCAAAAATGGTCACTTTCACCATTTCACCATGAAATATTGATTTTGGCTTCTAATATGTTCCAGTAAACGACCCCAAACACCGACCCGTTCTACCAGAATCAAGTGTCTAATCTGACCTTTGACCTACTGCGAGAGGTCAAAAAGGTCATTTTCTGTTTCTGACTGTACTATTTTCAAAAAATCATAAAAATAGTTTCAGATTTACAGACAATGACCTTGTATTTTTTCTTTAGTGCATATTCTTTTGAAGATTATTGACACATTGATATATTTTATCAAAAGCTGGAGATAAAAATGACAAAAATTCCCCAGTGTGATGGTTATCCCTGAAAATTTGCGTTGGTGTTTTCTCCACTTTTACCCGAAACTATGACCTCGACATAAATGAAATGTATTATTCACTGTGTATAATTTACATCTGCTCTTTCTGTTCGTTCTGTCAAATCACAGGTTTCTCTGATATTTTCAGCTCTAAAGTCTGAAAAACTATCAAAAGAGACAAAAATGTCATTTTCACCCTGAAATAAAGTTTTTGGCTGAGAACATGTGACAGTAAACGACCCCAAATATCCACCCATTCTCCCTGAATCAACTGTCAGATTTGCCCTTTGAGCTCCTTTGCGAGGTCGGGTCGGTGATTTTCAGTTTTTAATGCACTAATTGCGTCAGCTGTTTCGATGGACAGATACTTTAGGGAGTAAACACAATCTTCAGTGCAGATTGTAATGGAAATAAAACACAAACAGATGGAGTTTCTATAAAATGTTCCAGAAGAGGAAAGTTGTGTTTAAAAAGAGAAGTGGATGAGATTTGTGTGTCAGTGTGTAAGAAGAGAAATCATCGTCAGGCTTTTAAAAAGTGTAACTGGTGAACAGTGCAGTGAAAGTGTAGATTGGATGGAGTGTAAATGCATCGTAAGAAGAGTAACATTACACAACTCTGTGTGTGTGTGTGTAGGGGGAACTGTCTGGAGTGAGCCGCGAGGTGAATGTCGCTCGGTGTGAAGCAAATGGTGCGAGACTGTTAACATTAACATTGTCAGTTTACGTTTGAAACAGATGAAGATTCAAAATTATCAGTGACATTTTCAGATTATTATTATTATTATTATTATTATTATTATTATTTTATGGTGTGATTTGTCTCTTAACTTGGTGTTTGTGTGTTATTGTGGTGTTTTATGGTGTGTGTTGTGATGATTGTACAGCACTTTGCTCAACTGCTGGTGTTTTTAAATTTGCTTTATAAATAAATTTGACTCGACTTGACGTTCAAATGCAGCAAATCAGAAGCTTTAATAGATGTTTATCAGCAGAATTCTGTCTCGACACCACATGGACTCCAACTGCACACTTCCTCTCACACACACTTATTTTTATTCCTTTTTGGTAAATCTCACACACACACACACACATAGGGAGGGAGAGAGTAATGCACCTGTACAGGAAGGGGGGGGGGGGGGGTTACAGGAAAGTTCACTCACACACACACACACACACACAAAATCAGAAGCTTTAATAGATGTTTATCAGCAGAATTCTGTCTCGACGCCACATGGACTCCAACTGCACACTTCCTCTCACACACACTTATTTTTATTGATTTTTATTGATTTGTTGTAAAGAAATAAATCTCAGTGGATTTGAGGGAAAATATTGTTTGAAGGCCCGCTCCCACAATAACTCTAACTCTAACTATAAATAACCGGGTCCCCTGCAGTGTATGTGGTCGGTGCTCACACCAGAGCGATATGGATCCCTATAGCCCAGGCCTGGGTTTATCCGTATCGCTGCTTCTGGAGCGATGTTTCCAGGCCTGGACCTGATCCCATCAAACATCTGACCAATCAGCTCATTGTGTAAACCAACAATCATGAACATTTATTTCCCTGAGGGTCAGGACCAAGCGATATTATAGTGGGGATTATAGTTGTGGTGTTTCTGCTCGAGACTGGAACAGGCAGAGGGAGAGTCAGAGTTGGAGTTATAGGTAGAGTTATAGTTATGGGTGTTGTGGGACCGGGCCCTCAGTGTGATGGAGATCAGTTCACATCTCACTCACCTCTTTGAGTGGAGCTCCTGTTTCTTCTAGTGATGGATCTGTGGTTGATCTCCTCATAGACTGCCTCAGGCTGAGTCTTACGCCTCGTCTTAGAGACACCTGGGAGTGGATAATAATAATAATAATAATAATAATAATAATAGGGGCGGCACGGTGGTGTAGTGGTTAGCGCTGTCGCCTCACAGCAAGAAGGTCCGGGTTCGAGCCCCGTGGCCGGCGAGGGCCTTTCTGTGCGGAGTTTGCATGTTCTCCCCGTGTCCGCGTGGGTTTCCTCCGGGTGCTCCGGTTTCCCCCACAGTCCAAAGACATGCAGGTTAGGTTAAGTGGTGACTCTAAATTGACCGTAGATGTGAGTGTGAATGGTTGTCTGTGTCTGTGTGTCAGCCCTGTGATGACCTGGCGACTTGTCCAGGGTGTACCCCGCCTTTCGCCCATAATCAGCTGGGATAGGCTCCAGCTCGCCTGCGACCCTGTAGAATAGGATAAAGCGGCTAGAGATAATGAGATGAGATAATAATAATAATGAGTTTGTAATTGTGAATAATTCTGAATACCAATTTTGAATAAAGTGTGAGATTGTAAATAATATAATCCAATAATAGAGTTGGTGTTGTAGAGAAAAGAAAATGTGTGAATATGTCGTACCTCTCCTGAGCGCTCTGTTCTGGTAAAACAGGAGCAGCAGAAGCACTAAGGCCAGGAAGAGCAGCGTTCCCAACACAAAGAGAACCAGTGGAGGGCTGGATGGAGCTCCAGCTGATGGAGGAGTTTGAGTGGCTCTTACTGAAGTCAGAAACACAGAAGAGGATCTCGATACGACACTGTAATCATAAATATTTAGAAAAATACTGAACAGTAGCAATTATTGTACTGGAACAAATATACAGACCTGATGTGGTGGTGGGTGTCGCCGTGGACACAGTGGATATGTCTGTATTTACAAAAATAAAAAAAAAAACATTTCTATCCTCCAGTAAAAATAAACTCTCACTCAATAAGGTTTATGAGACCCTAATGAGTGAATTACTGTTTCAGATCTGAGCTTTCAGGATTACATCGAAGATTATAAATAAAAGTCAGCAAGTTTTAACACTGGGAAAAAAGAGTAATGAGCGGAGACAGAAAGCTGAAAAGTTAGTGCACCCCTCTGACCTGCACAGGTGACTCCAGCATGAGAGCAGTCAGTGTGGTTCTTCAGGGAATGATGACAGTCCCACAGGTGAATCTCATCCCCTCGACACTTCACTCTGTTCAGCCAGATCGTCCCTTCACCAGAACCAGGAACATTCCTCTCAGCTCTCAGCGCCGACCCACAGCCCAGCTGTCTGCACACCACCTGAGCGTTGCTGATGTTCCACTGATCATCACAAACGGAGCCCCACGTAGCGTTATGATACACCTCCAACCTCCCAGAGCAGCTTCCCTTATCTCCCCTCAGCCTGAGAGACCAGCGCTCTACATCACACACATCACACATGAGGAAACACACCCACGCTGAAGAACAGCTCCAGTCACACAGCTCACTACAACACAATGATAATACAACCTTATATTACACTCAGCATGGGCTCGTTTACCAAAAACACTTTCTGAGGTCTTCTGAAAAAGAATCTCATACCAACTCCATATCCAGGTGTTTACTTTGATGTGTTATTCATAAATAAAGGAATGAATTGCTGCTGAATGAAATCATGTAAAGCAGTAAGATCAGCTTTGGGTTCTGTTTCCTGATTTGATCTCTGTTGGTTGAATTTTCATGAAGTGTGAGGAAGACTGATGCCCTCAGGATGGTTCTATGATGAAATCCATTCAAGTCCTCAGAAAATGATTTTATAAACACATGAGGAAATATCTTTTGTCACTAACAAATGCAAATGAAGAACAGTACAAAAAGCTTTTCCTTATCCATCCTTACTTGAGCAATGTTTCTGAGAGGGAAATGAAGAGCACTTTTCTCGTGGATGGAGAGACTTTCCGTCATCTGCAGGAATAAAATACATGCATTAATGAAAAGGTTTCACATGCAGGTTTATCTCTCAGAGCAGACTTTCCTCAGACTTTTCACAGGATTTTTTACCAAATACACTTTATATTTCAGCAACATTATTATACACTATTCACAATGAAACACTGCAGTTTATGGCAATGGACAGAAGCAGAAAAGTCTGAATCCACCCACCTGTACAGGTAATATGAACCACCTCATTATCATTATCACAGCGGTTCTGTCCCCAGGGTGAAGATGGACACTGCCACAGATTAGAGTCATGTTTCCTACACTTCAGATGATCCAGCCAGTTCGGAGCAGATTTTACTCTCGCTGCAGTGTTTGACAGACTGCCACGTCTTCCACAGTTCAGCTCTCGACACACCATGTTTACTGTCTCATCATCCATCTGATTGTGACACACATTACCCCAGGTTCCATTGTAGAACACTTCCAGATTCCCCTCACAGCCCTCCGTGAGTCGGATCTCTTTAAACTCTGCTGGAAGAAGATCGACTTCTACTTCATTTGTAAAAATCCTGTTTTATTGACTCAGTTAAAGATGTGTAATATTATCTTTATGTAAAAAGATATTCAACATGGATGACATTTATAAACAGCTCCTTACTCTCATGCTGAATTTCAAGAACTTTGGAGCTGAGTTTTGAAACACAGACATGTCCATATTTAACAGGTTTAATCTCAGTCATCACACTGTACCTGAGCAGACGACTCCTACGTCCTCCTGGTGTCCACATTCACCCTCTTCACACCGCTGAAATCTGCAGTTCCACAGGGATGTCTCGTTCCCCTCACACTCCACCTCATTCAGCCATATGGACCCAGTTCCAGGACCAAACCAGGCTGGTATGTGGGTACTGAGGGCCTCTCCACACTGCAGCTGTCTGCACACCACCTGCGCATCCTCAATAGCCCATGAGTCATCACACACGGTCCCCCACGAGCCGCTGTGGAAAACCTCCAGCCTTCCTGCACAGTCTCCACCAGAACCAACCAGCCTGATGGAGCTGTGGGCGGAGTCAAAGATACCTGCAGTATGGCCCAAAATAAGGAAAGACCAAGTGATTTAACTTTTCTTTATTTCATAAATTACTTAATATTAATATCCCTTTGTAGACTATGTGATTATTCTGTGTATTTAATAGAACACTTTAGAATGATAAAACATTGATTCCTGTTGTTAATTGCTGCTCATTGGTCGGTGTTGTGCTGCTTACCTGAGCAGGTGATGTACAGCTGTTCCCCGGAGCTGCAGTTGACATTTTGTGCTCTGCTGCAGTTCCCCAGATGAGCTTCAGTCCCAGAGCAGCTGAAACCCGTTACACACATGTGTTTGTGTTCAGTGGTGGATGGAGAGGAGCGGTAGTTCAGCACGGAGCCACAGCCCAGCTGTCTGCAGAGCACAGACGCCTCAGACAGACTCCACGAGTCCAGGAGAACTCTCCTCCAGTCCTGCCTGAAATAAATCTCCACCTCCCCCTGACACTCGCTCCCTCCAGACAACCGCACTCGCCCCTCATGAAGCGCCACGGATGATCCTGAAGCAGAAGAACATGGTTTAAATATTCTAATGAACACTGACTTTATTCACTAACGTGGTGTACATGACATTAATATCTCACCATTACAGATGACTCCAGCATCGTTTTGATGAGAGCATGCAGCTCGACTCCATGATGAGACGCCACATTGTGAGAGGTGTGTCTCATTCCCCTGACAATCAAACACATCAGCCCAGATGGGGTCACGCCCCTCCCCAAACCATTCGACCTCCACCACAGCCACAGCACTCCCACAATCCAGCTGTGCACAGAGAATATCTGCAGCTCTCATATCCCAGCTTACAGCACAAACTGTGCCCCACTCACTGAGGTACTGGAGCTCCACTCGACCAGAACAGGAGTCCGGTCCATTCACCAGCCGCGTCCCTGTGTGAGCTGAACAAACAGCCGAGAGCTCAGTGAGAGAGGAAAATTAACAAAGGCACCTTAAAGTTTGATTGACAGGTTTGTGGTCTCTATTTAAACAGAAGTTAAATCATGATACTTAACCAGAACATTTTAATCCCACATCGTTGTCATGGGAGCAGGTTGAGTGTTTGAGTGAAGATGATGTTGGACAGAAGTAAATCTCAGATTCGTTTCCTCTACACTGAAGCTCCTCTGTCCACACCTGACCCTCCCCTCGGCCAAAAGCAGCTGATCCCAGCACCTCCACAGGAATCCCACAGCCCAGCTCTCTGCACACAACCTCTGCATCCTGCTGGTCAAAGTCAGCATCACACACTGTGGACCAGGAACCTCCATGGAACACCTCCACTCTCCCAGAGCACCGGTGAGGACCAGCAGAGAGTCTCAATCCCTGACCTGGGTTTTATTTCATTGTGTAAAAATTGTACACATTTTCTGTTAAAATATCAATAAATCATTCCAATGGAGTTGCAAAATACTTTAAATTTACATAAAATCTAAAATCTAATTCCAATATTGGACTGATATTATATATTTTTTTCACAAGTACAACAGTTTACCTGAACAGACGACTCCAGCATCAATCACATGATCACAGGCATGTTCCCCTTGTGAGCTACAGTTGTTCAGTGTTGACTCTGATCCTCTGCAGTACAAATCGTGTATCCAGATTGGTCCTGATCCTCGTCCAAACTCAGCCCAATACCGCAGGTCTACAGGCTCCCCACAGTGCAGCTCTCTACACACCACTGCAGCATCTTTCACATCCCAGGCAGAACTACACACTGTTCCCCACTGACCATCCTGAAGAACCTCCACTCTCCCAGCACAGCGACTTCCACCATTCACCAACCTCACTCCGTCTGAGAGGTGGACAGAACAATGGAGTCAGTATGCAAAAAAAGAGAAAGACCCACAGATAGAAAAGTGAAACTTCTTTCTTTCTTTCTTTCTTTCTTTCTTTCTTTCTTTCTTTCTTTCTTTCTTTCTTTCTTTCTTTCTGTGATATAATCCTTGTGTACTATTGGTAACAGCAGTATCACAGGACTCTGGTATTTTCTCTGTCAAAATTAATTAAATCAATGACAGTTTTCCACTTTGATGTTATTTATGAATGTGTTCATTATGGAGATTACAAAACTGTCACATTATTATCATACCTGTCACTATAACTGTCCTCTGATCAGCTGGAACAACGTCATCGTCGTTCTCAGGATCATTTCCTACAGTAACACACAGATATTTAAAGTGATGAAGTCAGAATGAACATTAAAGTGACAGAAATAGTGTTGAAGAGTCACAACAATCCCAGTGGGCCAGATTCAGAACCAGTGAAGTCCAAAAGTCCCATCAGAATGTCAGCAGGGAGAGTTCCTCATATTCAGAGTCGGGTTACACAGCTGCTTCAGGCAGTTTTATGTGTTCTTCCGTTATATTATTCACATTTAATATCATCATTTTATTAACACTCATCATTAAATTCACAAAATATCTGGGACTGAAAATCGCACTTTTTACATTTCCTGTCAAATGTAACACGATGGAACATAAAAGCAAGAAACAGTTTAAAAATAAAAAGACTAATATGAGGATATAGGAATGAGATGGCGAGCACTGAGTCGATCATATTGATAAGATTTTGATGCCTGAATAGTTCTATTAATTTAATTATATGGCTTCCACACTCGTTGTTCTCCAGCTTATAAAATAGGCCCTGATCCAGAACATCATGTTCTATTGTAGTCAATTTTTTCATGCTTTGGATTGGAATTTTAATTCTTCAAATGAATAAAACATGATGTCTGTGTTAATTCCATCTGCTCTCCTGGTCAGAAAACAATCACGGTGTGAAGGATAATCTGACCGAGCGCTCATCTGATACACTTACAGAGACACTAAGTTCATTTATAATTTTGCCCATAAAACCTTCACTCCTCCAGATAAGCAATATTTCTTATTCACATGTGTCTCCTCCAACATCCTCCATGTGAAACAACCTTTTTGTGCACTATAAGTGTGAATATTGTTAATCAATTAATACCATCATATTTATGTCTTGAATATTGTCCTTGAATGATGCTCCATCGTGTGTTTGAGTGAATTTACAGCATGAATATAAATGTCAGCGTGGCATTGTTGTTCCAGCAAACTGTCAGATGGTGGCGCTGGAGTTAACACTGCTCCTCACTCAGGCTGATATCACGCAAGTAACACGTGTTTAAGTTCAACATCAGAAACGCACGCAACTGAGACACGCCTCTGTTTTAGATAAACTCCGCCCTGAAAATAAGACAGTTGTTACATCGCAGGTCTGAATACTGATGTGGAGATTTAAATATAATTTAAAATTTCTTCCAATTTGTCAAAGTAACTGAACAGAATCTCACTGAGCAGAATGTAATGTAATAATCACAAAACATAATCAGAGTTCTCTGTTGTTTCATCGAAATCAAAGAAAAGCAGAGTGTGAATGTTTGAGGCAGAGCTTATTACCCTCAGGGTTGTGATCCCACCAGAGGTCACCTGAGATATTATTATTATTATTATTATTATTATTATTTCAGCAATTCACATGGTAAGCTGAGAATGTGTTTTTTTGTAATCTAGACATCGAGCTTTAGCCTATATCCTTAGGTGTCGAGTGACTTTCTTAAAATCTTTGCTGTTCCCAACAAGTGAGCTTTCTGAAGCAACGCAGTGCTGTCATTCAGTCCAATTTTGTTTATCGATGCCTTGACGTTCTGAGTGATTTTCCCAAGTGCTCCAATAACAACTGGTACTACATTTACTCTCCTGCACTTCCAGATCTTCCCAATCGCTCTTTTAAGGTCTTGATATTTTTAATTTTCTCATGTTCCTTTTCAAACACTCACGTGTCAAAGGGGCATGCTATGTCGATTACATTTCACGCTCTCTCCTCCTTCTCCAATACAACCATATCAGGTCTGTTATGTTGAAGATGATGGCCTGTTTGAACCCTGAGGTCCCACAGTATTTTCACTTCATCATTTTCCATGAGCCCTTCCGGAGTGTGGTCATACCACTTATACCACTGAACTTCTGACAGAGCTTCCAGTGAATGACTTGTCCGACCTTATCATGTCTCCACATTTTGTTTTCTGTTTGTGTGAGATTCTTTCATTCTGCTGTTAGATGACGAATTGTCTTTTCTCTTTCTCCACAAAATCGGCACATCAGGGACACATTTTCCTTGTCAACTCTGTTCTTGATGCTGTTGGTTCGGAATGCTTGATCTTGTGCAGCAGTTGAGAGTCCTTCCATTTCTTTCTTTATGGTACGTCTATTTAACCAGTTCCACAAATCCTAATCTCTCACTTCCTCTGGTCCCTTCATAAATTATCCATGCAGTGTCTTGTTTCTATATCTGCTCATTCTTTCTTCAGCTGTACTTTGCTTTCTCACCCCGTCATCCAAAATTTTTTTCATTCTGCTACAAAATGAAGTAACCTTTTCGTAGTTACTTCAACAAACTTGTATAAACGACCTACTTCCATGTTTACACAGTCCTCTACACTTAATAAACCTCATCCACCACTTATCATTTCACATAAAATCTATCATCATCCCCCTGTGGGTGAAGTGTTCTGTTAATGGTGAACAACTTTCTCGTTTTCTGGTCCAATTTCCTGAGCTCTTCTTTGGTCCAACTGATAATTCCTGCACCAGACCTTCCCACTGAAACTGCCCTTAAATTGATCGCCTTCATCACGTTTCCACCATTCAGTTCTGACTTTCGTATCCTTCATATCCTTCTCAACTACTTATTAGATATTGCCTTTCTAATGTGGCTGTGCTTTATGTCATCTGCCTCTAATATCCCAACATTATTATCTCATCTCATTATCTGTAGCCGCTTTATCCTGTTCTACAGGGTTGCAGGCGAGCTGGAGCCTATCCCAGCTGACTACGGGCGAAAGGCGGGGTACACCCTGGACAAGTCGCCAGGTCATCACAGGGCTGACACATCGACACAGACAACCATTCACACTCACATACACACCTACAGTCAATTTAGACCCACCAGTTAACCTAACCTGCATGTCTTTGGACTGTGGGGGAAACCGGAGCACCCGGAGGAAACCCACGTGGACACGGGGAGAACATGCAAACTCCACACAGAAAGGCCCTCGCCGGCCACGGGGCTCGAACCCGGACCTTCTTGCTGTGAGGCGACAGCGCTAACCACTACACCACCGTGCCGCCCAACATCTCATCTCATCTCATCTCATTTTCTCTAGCCGCTTTATCCTTCTACAGGGTCGCAGGCAAGCTGGAGCCTATCCCAGGTGACTATGGGCGAAAGGCGGGGTACACCCTGGACAAATCGCCAGGTCATCACAGGGCTGACACATAGACACAGACAACCATTCACACTCACATTCACACCTACGGTCAATTTAGAGTCACCAGTTAACCTAACCTGCATGTCTTTGGACTGTGGGGGAAACCGGAGCACCCGGAGGAAACCCACGCGGACACGGGGAGAACATGCAAACTCCACACAGAAAGGCCCTCGCCGGCCACGGGGCTCGAACCCAGGACCTTCTTGCTGTGAGGCGACAGCGCTAACCACTACACCACCGTGCCGCCCCGCCCAACATTATTATTATTATTATTATTATTATCAGTAGTAGTAAAATGATCATACAGTGTGTAATTCCTCTAAAGCTGATTTTACAGCAGATTGCAGTGACGCTGCGTCCAACACACTGTCATGTTCATCAAAGTGGACTTTACACCGGACCCCGACAGCGCGTTCTATTATGATCAACATTTATTTTATAGAACTTAAATATCGATTGTGGTAATAAATATATTTTTGAGCATATATTTTAAATGTTAAGATTAAAACCAATTTACCTGAGCAGGTGACTCCAGCATCTGCACCATGATTACAGTTATTTTTCCCCAACTCTCTTGATGTACAGTTCTTCAGTGTCGACTCTGATCCTCTACACTTCACAGCATTCATCCAGATTGGTCCGGATCCTCGTCCAAAGTGAGCAAAATACCGAACATTTACAGGCTCCCCACAGCGCAGCTCTCTACACACAACTGCAGCTTCTCTCATATCCCAGCCATTATGACACACTGTTCCCCACTGACCATCATGAAGAACCTCCACTCTCCCAGCACAGCGACTTCCACCATTCACCAGCCTCACACTGCCTGAGAGAGAGAGAGAGAGAGAGAGAGAGAGGCAAGGCAAGTTTATTTATATAGCACATTTCATACACAGTGGCAGTTCAATGTGCTTTACAGAAGTAAAAGCAAAACAGTAAACAATAGAGAATAAAATTACATAAAATAATTGGGAAGAAATATAATAAGAATTAAACAATAGTAGAAATAAAATAATAAAATGAAGTAGAAGTTCAAATAGGGGGAGAAAAAGAAAAAAAAACCCAGCAAAATAAAATAGAATAAAAGTGAAGTAAAATTTGAAACATGCAGAGACTGTAAAAGTAAAGATTATAAAACATGTAAAGAAGACAATATTAATTATTTAACAGAAAGCATCTGAAAACAGCTTGGTCTTTAACCTAGATTTGAAGCTGCCAACAGCAGGAGCATTTTTAATGTCCTCTGGCAGTTGGTTCCATAGCTGTACTGCATAGTAGCTAAAAGCTGCTTCACCATACTTTGTTTTAACAACAGGTTTTAATAGTAAATTTTTCTGCTGCGATCTGGTAGATCTGATTGGGTTAGGCCACTGCAACATATCAGAGAGGTAATTGGGCCCTGTACCATTTAGAGATTTGTACACCAGCAGCAATGCTTTAAAGTCAATTCTGTAGCTTACTGGAAGCCAGTGAAGGGACCGTAGAATTGGAGTAATGTGCTCTGTTCTTTTTGTTCGTATGAGAACCCTAGCCGCTGCATTTTGAACCAGCTGAAGTCGTTTGATGGTCTTTTTTGGCAGGCCTGTGAAAAGGCCATTGCAGTAATCAACCCTACTAGAGATGAAGCCATGTATCAGTTTTTCCAGATCATTTTTTGACATAAGTCCTCTTAGTTTGGAAATGTTTTTTAGGTGATAAAATGCCGTTTTAGTGATTGCTTTCATGTGACTGTCAAAGTTTAGCTCGCTGTCAATGAAAACACCAAGATTTTTAACCATTTCTTTAGTTTTAATCCCTTTTGTGTCAAGAATAGTGGTAATCCTGTCTTTCATCTTTTTTTCCAAATAGGATTACTTCTGTTTTATCTGTGTTCAGCTGAAGAAAATTTTGTGACATCCAGTTGTTGATTTGATCGATACACTGGTAGAGACATTCAAGGGGGGCATAATCATTAGGTGATAAAGCAAAATAAATTTGGGTGTCATCTGCATAGCAGTGATACAAAATTGAATTGTTATTGATAATTTGCCCAAGTGGGAGCATATAAAGGTTGAAAAGTAATGGTCCAAGAATCGACCCCTGGGGGACACCACAGGTCAAGGACATTGACGTTGAGGTACAATTTCCCATGGTAACAAAGAAGCTTCTATCTTAAGTATGAATTTAACCAATTGATAACTTTACCAGTCAATCCAACCCAGTGTTCAAGTCGATATAGCAGTATGTTGTGATCAACAGTATCAGAAGCTGCACTGAGGTCCAGTAATACCAGGACCGATGTTTTGCCTGCATCAGTATTAAGACGTATGTCATTTATAACTTTAATCAGCGCTGTTTCAGTGCTATGATTGGCACGAAATCCTGACTGAAAATTATCAAAATGGCTGTTTGATATCAAGAAGGCAGTTAATTGATTGAAGACAATTTTTTCAAGGATTTTCCCGATGAATGGTAAATTTGATATTGGCCTGTAGTTATTTAATAGTGAAGGATCCAGATTATTTTTTTAAGTAGGGGCTTTACAACGGCTTTTTTCAGGGACACAGGAACAATGCCAGTCTCTAGGGATGTATTTATAATTTGAAGCACATCTGTAATTATAAGATGTAGAACAGACTTAAAAAAGTTGGTGGGCAGAATGTCCAATTCAGATGTTGAGGAACTGAGATTTTGTACAGTTTTTTCAAGAGTCTCATAATCAATTAAACAAAATTCTGACATTGTGTTGAAGTTATCTATCTGTGTCATTGGTGATTGCAGTTTTTCAATTTTTTGCAACTGAGATATATTATGAGCAATATTCTGCCGTATTTTATCAATTTTTCCTTTGAAGAAGGATGCAAACTCATTGCATTTATTAACTGAGAGAAGTTCAGGTGCTAATTGTGGTGGGGGATTAGTTAGCTTCTCTACTGTTGAAAATAGCACATGGGCATTGTTCATATTTCTGTTGATGATGTTGGAGAAGAAAGACTGTCTTGCTTTACGAATTTCATAATTATAATTACAAAGCATCTCTTTATGGATTTGATAATGGATGTGAAGTTTAGATTTGTGCCATTTTCTTTCAGTCTTTCTACATTCTCTCTTTAGCAGTTTAACAGCCGGGTACTGCTTCCATGGTGCTTTCTGCTTATCATTGACTCTTTAGATTTTGAATGGAGCAATATCATCCATAATTTGAGTCATATTTAAATTAAAAATTTCAAGTAAATCATCTACAGAGTCTGACATTTTGGTTGAGTTCTGAGAGAGAGCTTGCTCAAAGAGAGCACATGTGTTGTCTTTTATGACTCTCCTACCCATAGTCATTGAGCTGTTCTGAATGTGAGGAGACATAGAAACATCAGAGAAAACACAAAAATGATCAGATAAGGCCAGGTCAACAACAGTAGTAGAAACAGTAAGACCCTTTGTGATGACGAGGTCAAGGGTATGACCACGAGAGTGGGTCGGCCCCTGTACATTTTGTACTAGGTTGAAGTTGTCAATAAGTGCAAGTAGTTCTTTGGCATAAGTGTTTTCAGTATTATCTACATGCAAGTTAAAATCCCCAGATATAATATGACAATCAAACTCTAAGCAAATGACTGACAACAGTTCACCAAACTCTTCAAGAAAGACTTTGGCTGAATGTCTCGGAGGCCTATAAATAGTTAATAATAATATGTTAGGCGAGCATGTAAAAAGTGCACATAAGTGTTCAAAGGATGTAAAATCACCAAGTGAGGATTGTTTACATTGAAAAGAGACTTTGAATATATTTGCGATCCCTCCACCTTTCCCTTGTCGGGTAACATTCAAAAAATTAAAATTTGGGGGAGCTGCTTCAATAAGGGTGGTAGCACTATTTGCTTGATCCAGCCAAGTTTCAGTTAGAAGCAAAAAATCAAGATTGTGTTTGCAGATAAGATCATTAATTAAAAATGACTTGTTTAAAAGTGATCTAACGTTCAGAAGAGCTAGCTTTACAGAAAGTCTAGAAGTAATATCTGCTTGTGCACTCTGATGTTGTTTTAAAACAGGAAGGAGATTAGATTGGTTTACCCCCTGGGTTAAACGTGCTCTATGTTTTCTATTTCTTATCAACACAGGAATAGAGAATGGCATAGGCATATTGGGTCCCAGCTGGTTTTCAAAACTACACCCATTTGCAGGGACCCAGAGTACATCAAACAAGACTTTCTAAATGTTCCATTTGGTTTGAGTGTGAAAGGATTGGAGATGACATGTATCTTTTAGATGGTGAAAAAGATTTGTAGCCAGCTGAAAGTCCTGGGCGAACACAATTTTGATGAACTGGGTACACTGCTTGTCGCGACAGATTTGGGCTGGAAAATGAGAGTGTAGCCATTGGGAGCAATCTTTGCATACTATTTGGGAAATCCCTGCGGGTGGGAGATGGAGATGGCGCAGTGAAGTCAGAAGAGCGAGAAATTGGTGAGTTCTTTGTATGGCAGTTTGTCTCTGATTTTTGGCAGTCTGTCTTTGAATCTTGGCAGTCTGGCAGGTCAGATGTCTGTGTGTCCTTGATGATGACTTGCAAAGATGATTGTTTTGGCTTTGCAGAGGTATTGTTTTTTGTAACTATGTCAGTCTGCGACATCTTATCAACTGTTTTCCTCAATGCTGGCTGAGAAAAGATTGCAAGTCTGTAATGGTCTACTAAGACTTTGGCTCCAATCCAGCTGAGTTCAGTGCTATTTGGCTTGAAGAATTCTCTGCGATTCCAGAAAAGGTTAAAATTGTCTATGAAGTTCATACCAAATGAAAAACAAGTTTTTCCAAGCCAGGTGTTAAGACTGAAGAGTCGAGAAAATGCAAAACTTCCTCTCGCTGGGAGTGAGCCACTAATAAAAGATTGTATTCCAGTCTTATAGAGATCAGAAAAAAGTTTTCTGAAATCATCTTGGACAAACAGCTGTTCTCTGAAAACATCATTTGCTCCCACATGCACAACAATACGTTTGATAGTTTTATGCTCGGAAATGAGTTTCAAAATGCTGTCTTTGGTGTCAGAGATGGATGCATTTGGAAGGCAGCAAATAATCATCCCATGACCTTTTAAATGTCTTACAGTGGAATCACCAAGAACAAGGATTGTGGGATCAGGTGGTGTTACAAGCTGCTTTTTGCCTCTTCCCACAGCTCTTCGATCTTGGTGCGATCTCTTTTTACGATGTGTTTGTCCGCTTGAAAAATCCTCTTCCACATCCCTGAGGCATTCAAATCTGTTCTGAAGCCTTACGGGCTGTGGATTTTCCATAGGATTGTAAATCCTATTGTAATTTGTAGAACGAGCTGGTGTTGAAGTAATTACTCTTCTGTTTTTATTTTTGGGCTTGCCACCCATCATTTGCCAGTTTTCTGTACTCACATTTTGCCCAGCTTGATTGATGAATTCATTCACTCGATCTGCAATGCCATCGGTCTGTCGGAGTGCAATCTCTGCATTCTCAGCCACTGTTTCTGTACTCCTTTCCTGAGTTATCGCTTTTAATTCGTCCGTCTTTGGCAGAGCATCAATCTTTGATTCCAGGATAGAAATCCTCTGTTCTAGTTCCATGCATTTTCTGCAGGATTTTTTGCCCCCTGGCATTTTGTTTTAAAAGCTAACTTATCCTATAAAGATGAAAAATAAAATGAAAAAATAGTGGAAATTAAATTAAAATTAAAAGCTTATAAAGATGAAAAATAAAATGAAAAAATAGTGGAAATTAAATGAGAAAGTAAAGTATAGAAATAAAGATCAAGAAAGCAGGAGCAAAGAAATAAAGATCAAGAAAGCAGGAGCAAAGCAAAGAAGTGTCCTACTCGCTTGAGTAGGAGGAGCAGAAGAGAGAGAGAATCCACATAAACCAGACCATCAAATAAAACTTCTCTCTCTCTCTCTCTCTCTCTCTCTCTCTCTCTCACACACACACACACACACACACACACACACACACACACACACACACACACATTTTTAGTCAGAAGATCAATAAATCATGACAGTGGAGGAGCAAAATTTAGTCAAATCGATCAAAACAATAATTTTACTATTTGTAATATTTTTTCCGAAATACAGCAGTTTACCTGAACAGGTGACTCCAGCATCCCGACCGTGACCACAGTAATCCCCCCTCCCATCTGATCTACAGTTCTTCAGTGTCGACTCTGATCCTCTACACTGCACACCAACCAGCCAGATTGGTCCTGATCCCGCTCCAAAGTCACTGTTTTGTGGTGCATCTCCAGGCCCCCCACAGCCCAGCTCTCCACACACCACTGCAGCATCGTCCAGATCCCAGTCATCACCACACACTGTTCCCCACTGAGCATCCTGAAGAAGCTCCACTCTCCCAGCACAGCGACTTCCACCATTCACCAACTTCACGCCATCTGAGAGAGAGAGAGAGAGTGTGTGTGTGAGAGAGAGAGAGAGAGAGAGAGAGAAAACATATCATGTTCTGTCTCTTTCTCTCTCTCTCTCTGTCACACACACACACACACACACACACACACACATTTTTAGTCAGAATATCAATAAATCATTACAGTGGAGGAGCAAAATTTAGTCAAATCGATCAAAACAATAATTTTACTATTTGTAATATTTTTTCCTAAATACAGCAGTTTACCTGAACAGGTGACTCCAGCATCCCGACCGTGACCACAGTAATCCCCCCTCCCATCTGATCTACAGTTCTTCAGTGTCGACTCTGATCCTCTACACTGCACACCAACCAGCCAGATTGGTCCTGATCCCGCTCCAAAGTCACTGTTTTGTGTTGCATTTACAGGCCCCCCACAGCCCAGCTCTCCACACACCACTGCAGCATCGTCCAGATCCCAGCCATCACCACACACTGTTCCCCACTGACCATCCTGAAGAACCTCCACTCTCCCAGCACAGCGACTTCCACCATTCACCAACCTCACACTGCCTGAGAGAGAGAGAGAGAGAGAGAGAGAGAGAGAATCCACATCAACCAGACCATCAAACAAAACTTCTCTCTCTCTCACACACACACACACACACACACACACACACACACACACACACATTTTCAGTCAGAATATCAATAAATCATTACACTGGCGTTGGAAAATGCTTTAGATTTACATAAAATGTACTCACATTATTGTATTGATTATGTCAATTTATTTTTTCAAATATATTTGAAAAAAATATATACAGCAGTTTACCTGAACAGACGACTCCAGCATCACTAACATGACCACAGGCATGTCCCTCTTGTGAGCTACAGTTGTTCAGTGTTGACTCTGATCCCCTGCAGTACAAATCGTGTATCCAGATTGGTCCTGATCCTCGTCCAAAATCAGCCCAATCCCACAGATCTACAGGCTCCCCACAGCGCAGCTCTCTACACACCACTGCAGCATCTTTCACATCCCAGGCAGAACTACACACTCTTCCCCACCGACCATCCTGAAGAACCTCCACTCTCCCAGCACAGCGACTTCCACCATTCATCAACCTCACACCGTCTGAGAGGTGGACAGAGGAATGGAGTCAGTATGCAAAAAAAAAAAAGACCCACACATAGAAAAGTGAAACTTTTCTTTCTTTCTTTCTTTCTTTCTTTCTTTCTTTCTTTCTTTCTTTCTGTGATATAATCCTTGTGTACTAATGGTAACAGCAGTATCACAGGACTCTGGTATTTTCTCTGTCAAATTTAATTAAATCAATAACAGTTTTCCACTTTGATGTTATTTATGGCTGTGTTCATTATGGAGATTACAAAACTGTCACATTATTATCATACCTGTCACTATAACTGTCTTCTGATCAGCTGGAACAGCGTCATCATCATTCTCAGGATCATTTCCTACAGTAACACACAGATATTTAAAGTGATGAAGTCAGAATGAACATTAAAGTGACAGAAATAGTGTTGAAGAGTCACAACAATCCCAGTGGGCCAGATTCAGAACCAGTGAAGTCCAAAAGTCCCATCAGAATGTCAGCAGGGAGAGTTCCTCATATTCAGAGTCGGGTTACACAGCTGCTTCAGGCAGTTTGATGTGTTCTTCCTTTATATTATTCACATTTAATATCATCATTTTATTAACACTCATCATTATTCAAATTCAGAACAGCACAAATAATGTACAAAGCGAGAAATAATCTATTGCCAAAAAATATATAAGGAATGTTTAGTAAGAGAGAGGGGGGATATAATCTAAGGGGAGACCTAAATTAAAAAAAAAACCCAAAGGTTCGAACAAATATGAAAAGCATGTGCGTATCGAGCTGTGGGGTGACTTTATGGAACAGACTGGAGACAGAAATAAAACAAATGCAAATATAAATCTGTTTAAAAAAAGGTACAAAAAATATTTTTAAACAAGTATATAGAAGAGGAAGTATGTTAACAGAGGATGATGAGGGATAAATAAAATAGGGTTGATTGTTATATTAGAACTAACTTAGTATTTGGTATATATGGTATATATTTATTCATGGGGATAGTTTATATATTCATATTTACAGGGATATGTATGTAATAGATATTTATTTTTGTAATTATATATTTATATGGATATTTATGAAGTGTATATATGGTATATAGTATATATATTTTTTGTAGTTATATATTTATATAGATATTTATGAAGTGTATATATATATATATATATATATATATATATATATATATATATATATATATATATATATATATAGTATGTAGTATATATTTATTTTTGTAATTATATATTTATATAGATATTCATGAAGTGTATATATGGTATATATTTTTATAGGTGTATTAATGTAGTTTGGATTTCGGGGTAGTTAAAAAGGGGTGGGAAATTAAAAAATTATTGTACTTCTTCCGACTCCTTTCTCGAACAATGTGCGGTGTTTTGTAATGTCTTAGCTCTTTATGTTATTTGATTATTTTTTTATTTCTCGTTTTCTTTCTTTTGTATGTACAAATAGTTACATACATTTTTTTATACATGTTCGAAATAAAAAAATAAATACATTCATTCATTCATTCATTCATTAAATTCACAAAATATTTGGGACTGAAAATCGCACTTTTTAAATTTCCTGTCAAATGTAACACGATGGAACATAAAAGCAAGAAACAGTTTAAAAATAAAAAGACTAATATGAGGATATAGGAATGAGATGGCGAGCACTGAGTCGATCATACTGATAAGATTTTGATGCCTGAATAGTTCTATTAATTTAATTATATGGCTTCCACACTCGTTGTTCTCCAGCTTATAAAATAGGCCCTGATCCAGAACATCATGTTCTATTGTAGTCAATTTTTTCATGCTTTAGATTGGAATTTTAATTCTTCAAATGAATAAAACATGATGTCTGTGTTAATTCCATCTGCTCTCCTGGTCAGAAAACATAATCACGGTGTGAAGGATAATCTGACCGAGCGCTCGTCTGATACACTTACAGAGACACTTTAAGTTCATTTATAATTTTGGCCATAAAACCTTCACTCCTCCAGATAAGCAATATTTCTTATTCACATGTGTCTCCTCCGACATCCTCCATGTGAAACAACCTTTTTGTGCACTATAAGTGTGAATATTGTTAATCAATTAATACCATCATATTTATGTCTTGAATATTGTCCTTGAATGATGCTCCATCGTGTGTTTGAGTGAATTTACAGCATGAATATAAATGTCAGCGTGGCATTGTTGTTCCAGCAAACTGTCAGATGGTGGCGCTGGAGTTAACACTGCTCCTCACTCAGGCTGATATCACGCAAAAAACACGTGTTTAAGTTCAACATCTGAAACGCACGCAACTGAGACACGCCTGTGTTTTAGATAAACTCCGCCCTGAAAATAAGTCAGTTGTTACATTGCAGGTCTGAATACTGATGTGGAGATTTAAATATAATTTAAAATTTCTTCCAATTTGTCAAAGAAACTGAACAGAATCTCACTGAGCAGAATGTAATGTAATAATCACAAAACATAATCAGAGTTCTCTGTTGTTTCATCGAAATCAAAGAAAAGCAGAGTGTGAATGTTTGAGCAGAGCTTACTACCCTCAGGGCTGTGATCCCACCAGAGGTCACCTGAGATATTATTATTATTATTATTATTATTATTATTATTATTATTATTATTTCAGCAATTCAAACGGTAAGCTGATAATGTTTTTTTTTGTAATCTAGACATCGAGCTTTAGCCTATATCCTGAGGTGTCAAGTGACTTTCTTAAAATCTTTGCTGTTCCCAACAAGTGAGCTTTCTGAAGCAACGCAGTGCTGTCATTCAGTCCAATTTTGTTTATCGATGCCTTGAAGTTCTGAGTGATTTTCCCAAGTGCTCCAATAACAACTGGTACTACATTTACTCTCCTGCACTTCCAGATCTTCCCAATCACTCTTTTAAGGTCTTGATATTTTTAATTTTCTCATGTTCCTTTTCAAACACTCACGTGTCAAAGGGGCATGCTATGTCAATTACATTTCACGCTTTCTCCTCCTTCTCCAATACGACCATATCAGGTCTGTTATGTTGAAGATGATGGCCTGTTTGAACCCTGAGGTCCCACAGTATTTTCAGTTCGTCATTTTCCATGAGCCCTTCCGGAGTGTGGTCATACCACTTATACCACTGAACTTCTGACAGAGCTTCCAGTGAATGACTTGTCCGACCTTATCATGTCTCCACATTTTGTTTTCTGTTTGTGTGAGTTTCTTTCATTCTGCTGTTAGATGACGAATTGTCTTTTCTCTTTCTCCACAAAATCGGCACATCAGGGACACATTCTCCTTGTCGACTCTGTTCTTGATGCTGTTGGTTCGGAATGCTTGATCTTGTGCAGCAGTTAAGAGTCCTTCCATTTCTTTCTTTATGGTACGTCTATTTAACCAGTTCCACAAATCCTAATCTCTCACTTCCTCTGGTCCCTTCATAAATTATCCATGCAGTCTCTTGTTTCTATATCTGCTCATTCTTTCTTCAGCTATACTTTGCTTTCTCACCCCCTCATCCAAAAATTTTTCATCTGCTACAAAATGAAGTAACCTTTCGGAAGTTGCTTCAACAAACTTGTATAAACAACCTACTTCAATGTTTACACAGTCCTCGACACTTAATAAACCTCATCCACCACTTATCATTTCACATAAAATCTATCGTCATCCCCCTGTGGGTGAAGTGTTCTGTTAATGGTGAACAACTTTCTCGTTTTCTGGTCCAATTTCCTGAGCCCTTCTTTGGCCAAAGTGATAATTCCTGCACCAGACCTTCCCACTGAAACTGCCTTTAAATTGATCGCCTTTATCACAATTCCACCATTCAGTTCTGACTTCAGTATCCTTCATATCCTTCTCAACTACTCATTAGATATTGCCTTTCTCACGCCACTGTGTGTTAGGTCATCTGCCTCTAATATCCCAATATTATTATTATTATTATTATTATTATTATTATTATTATTATTATTATTATCAGTAGTAGTAAAATGATCATATAGTGTGTAATTCCTCTAAAGCTGATTTTACAGCAGATTGCAGTGACTCTGCATCCAACACACTGTCACGTTCATCAAAGTGGACTTTACACCGGACCCCGATAGCGCAGTCTATTATGATCAACATTTATTTTATAGAACTTAAATATCGATTGTGGTAATAAATATATTTTTGAGCATATATTTTAAACATTAAGATTAAAACCAATTTACCTGAGCAGGTGACTCCAGCATCTTCACCATGATCACAGTAACGTTTCCCCAACCCTGCTGATGTACAGTTCTTCAGTGTCGACTCTGATCCTCTACAGGACACATCAACCATCCAGATTGGTCCGGATCCTCGCCCAAAGTAAGCTTCATACCGAACATTTACAGGCTCCCCACAGCACAGCTCTCTACACACCACTGCAGCTTCTCTCATATCCCAGTCATCATCACACACTGTTCCCCACTGACCATCATGAAGAACCTCCACTCTCCCAGCACAGCGACTTCCACCATTCACCAGCCTCACACTGCCTGAGAGAGAGAGAGATTGTGTGTGTGTGTGTGTGTGTGTGTGTGTGTGTGTGTGTGTGTGTGTGTGTGTGTGTGTGTGTGTGAGAGAGAGAGAGAGAGAGAGAGAGAGAGAGAGAGAGAAACTGATACCTGGTACAGCGGAGGGTGGAACTGGTGGAGGACCAACACTTTGACCTGAAGACATCAAAACATCACATTAATCTGAATATTATAAAACGTATATTTAATAAGATTATAAAACTCTCCCAGAAACTGAAAGTAATGCAGATCAAAATATCCGTCCATTATCTGTAGCCGCTTATCCTGTACAGGGTCACGGGCTGGAGCCTATCCCAGCTGACTATGGGCGAGAGGTGGGGTTCACCCTGGACACGTCACCAGGTCATCACTGGGCTCAGATCAAAATATATTTAATGAAATTTAATATAATTAATACTCTTGACTTACATTTGTAAATACAGGTAATTTTGTTGAATTAAAAAAGAAAGATAAATGAATCTCATCCTTTTGAAAAGAGGATTATAGCAGAAAGAAGCAGACTATAAGGTCGAAGGTCATCGCCTCTGACTGATGGAGATGCTCTGATCATAAAATAATATTTACACATGACCTGAGCACAACTTTCCACCTCAGAACCGAGCTCAGGTTTCACCTTTCTGGCAGATGAACGGTTCGTAGCTCGAGCAGTTTCGATCACTGAATTTTCCCCTATAATTGTCCTCCATGCCGTGGATTTGTACGCAGTGCTCATCATCCTCCCAGTTATCCGGCTGACCCGGGGCCCACGGCAAGAAGTCCTGGAGACAGCAATCCAGAAATCATGAAAGAAAATAATGACAATATGACAGGACATACTGTTATTGTTAGAAAATCAATTACAGGGTGGAGTGATGAAGCAGAGTTAATCTCACCACACTAAAGTTGATTATTATCCTGTAAAAATATGTCCTGATGTGTTTTATTCCTCTTATACCACAACAATGTGCCAGAGATTTAAATTTGAATTCAGTAAAAAAATAAAAATAAAAAAAATAATAAATAAAACATATGTCATACTTTTTTTCACTTAAAGTTCCAGTCAATGCTGTGGAACATCTGCAGAACAAGTAAGTTCCTGTTATCTTTTATGTTATAGCAGCTATAATCGGTCATTCCCTCACTTTCTCATGGAGTTAATACAGTACAAACTGTAATGCATGAAACGCAACATCCTCCAGCCATCTGGGTTCAGTTTTCCCTTTGACTATTACAAAGCACTGACACTGGAGACTCCTTTCATAAATGTTAAATAAACATCTCCTGACCCTGGAGAAAAGAATTATTTTTCATTTGCTTATCTGGAGCATTGACTGTAAAAGTCCCTCTGAATGAGCTGTTGCTATCGAAACAACGTCGAAGAACGAGATCATTAATATAAACCTGTGATTTAGAGCTACACTTTTGTTTTAGTTGCTGTTATAGAAAATTAATCAACACCTTCTGCCCAATGAGAATCGAGAATCCATCAGCGCTGTGGTGTCGGAGAATTTATTGAAGATGTCTTAAGATTTTATTTCAACAGAATAAATGTTGTATAGAAAAGAGATATACAATAAAAAGTGGTTAAAAATATGTTTTTGTAAACAAACCAAAAACTGAACATGGACATAAACTATTTAAAGTCATTTTAAAATGATGCTTTAGGGTTAAAATGAGAGCCTTTACTTCAAGTACGTGTTGAAGGATATTGAGGGAGTGTTACATACGGAAGGCGTTCCATCAGACCAGACAAAGTTTCCCTCATGTAGTCGATCATTAAGTCCAATCCAGGAAGCTCTGGGAATGTAAGCTTGAGGAAGAAAACAAAACAAAACCATAAACACAGTCATATTCAAATCCCACCTACTACATGAAGCTACTAAGAGATGTCCGTAAAGAGCAAACACGTTCATGAAAACCAGTTCATTCCCAAGACTCACGCTTGCCTCAGAGAATAATCTGATTAATGATGAATAACATGACTGAGTGAGAAATGAGGAGAAGAAGAAGAAGCCTTTATTTGTCACATGCACACTCTAGCACAGTAAAATGTCTCCTCTGAATTTAACCCTCTGAAGCAGTGAAAACACACACACACAGCAATGAGCACACACACACATGCAGCAGTGCAGGCCCGGTGCCAGGAACAGTTTACTAAGGGGGCAATTAGAAATCGCAAGGGGGCAAATATTTTTTTCATATAGTGTGTAGTAGTTATGGCGGCCTGACAACGTGTTTCAAACAATTAACTGTGCCAACCACAAAACCACGGCCCCGAAGGTTGCTTTAGTCCGGGAAAATCATGTGGCATATTACCAGGGCAGTTGCGCTTTATCAACTCCCGTGCCCACCTGTTAACCCTCCCCTCCAATTTTCTCACAGACACGCGTTACAACCAGAAAGATGCCAAACATAAAACAACACACACAAACCTACAGGCAAGTCCTTTAAATTTAAAATACATACAAATAGCTCCACGGCATGAAAACAAAACGTCAATGCAAGTCTAAGGTACTTGGCTCGGCGGCCAAAATCATAATTTAAAAAAAATCAACAGACCCCGCGGCTGCACCAGTAATAGCCTTCCTGACTCGCACCGAGTCAACGCTAATCACTTAATCCGCGATCCCAGTTTAGGCGTGTAGGGAACTAAACACTCTGAAGTGATGAATTTTCACCCCCGCTGCATGGGGGGTGACATCAACGACACATATTCTTACGCTATTTGCGCACAAAGCGGACCATATATGAACACATACACCAACATAAACGGAGATAAACTTAGCCTACAAAGAAAGAAAATGGATTCACAATATTGTGATTGAATTCGTTTAATTCGGAGGGGGAAAGACTACTCCCGTAAACTGACTGCATATTACAGGATATTGCAGAGACAGTGCACTTGTAAGTGTACATGTAAAACCCCCGCCCGCATGACCCCTCCCCCTGTCCTTATCACAGGTCTGTGTGTGCGCGGCTGTGTCAGCATTTCACACATACACCCACAATAACTAGTCCCCAGTAGTTAGGATTGATACATATGTCTAAAACAGGGTTAATATTAAATTCAGGCTTTTTGAAATAATCCTACCTTAATACAGTTGAATTCTCCGATTGCAACATAAGAATCATAACAACCAATCAGATTTGTTCTACCATGCCAGTTTTAGTAGTGATTTATGTGAAATGTATTTTTGTGCAATGCGCAACCACTTAATATTTCGTATTTGAAAATGCAAATTATTAATACGTCTATAATACATTATATTGTCATAAGAAAACAATTAAGTTAAGCCCTGTGATGACCTGGCGACTTGTCCAGGGTGTACCCCGCCTTTCGCCCGTAGTCAGCTGGGATAGGCTCCAGCTTGCCTGCGACCCTGTAGAACAGGATAAAGCGGCTAGAGATAATGAGATGAGATGAGACAATTAAGTTATCTGAGTCTCCGTTGAGGGGGCGGGGCTGTAGCCACGAGGGGGCGACACCCCCTTTCGCCCCCCCATGGCGCCGGGCCTGCAGCAGTGGGCATCTATACTACAGCACCCGGGGAGCAGTTGGGGGTTTAGGGGCCTTGCTAAAGGGCTCTTCAGCCCAAGGCTGCTCCCATGTTAAACAAACCACATGTCTTTGGACTGTGGGAGAAACTGGAGCACCTGGAGGAAACCCACACAGACACGGGGAGAACATGCAAACTCCACACAGAAAGACCCCGTCAGCCACTGGGCTCGAACCCAGAATCTTCTTGCTGTGAGGTGACAGTGCTAACCACTACACCACTGTGCCGCCCAGCATAAGCAGCTGTCTGTCATTCACCTGTTATGAATCCGACTGTCTCCTGGTTGTGGACGCTGGCCAGGTGTCCGTTCTGGGAGCTGCAATAGTTTTCAGCATCCTGCCACGTTTTATCTGATTCACTGCTGAAGTGATAGCAGTAATCCCCGTAGAGATGATATCCCTTATCACAGTGAAATTCTGCAGCCAGAGAAACCGGGATAATATATGACAAAGAGAGACAAGAGAGAAGGATGAAGACTTTGTTTACGAAATACAGTATTTAGTATAAATTAATTAGTTTAGTAAATGTTACAGTTTCAATGAAACATTTTCCTTCATTATTTAACTTTCATATTATTGATTTACAATATTACTGTGCGATTATTATGTATTTTATACAATAAAGCATTACAGTGGGAAAAGAGAGCGAGAGAGAGATATTTCAGTTTATATTGTGGTTTATGAGAATTCTCTCCCCGTTTCTCTCTCTCTCTCTCTCAAACACACACACACACACACACACACACACACACGAACACAGCCCTGTGTTAGTTCAGGTGTTTTTACTCACAATAAATCATGTGTAAACTCTAAACATTAATCTGGAGCTGATTTTATAACTGATGCCTCAGAAAAAACCCTGAGGATGGTATGTGTTTGCTCATCCACAGCTTTTTAAATTCTATAACAATGAAAGTTTCACTGTTTATAAAGTTATGATGGATCCATGAGACTTTCTCAGATTTCATGATTAAAAATCATCCCTCCTGTTAAAGTGAGAAGTGTGTGATGTTTTAGTGTGAATAATCAGTCTGTTCTTACCTGCAGAAGAGAGAAAGAATGTGGAAGAGAGAATCATAAAACTCAGACAGATTTCCATCTCCCTCCTCGCTGTACACGATGTGTTCACCTCCACTCACCCAGAGAGACTGAGAGAAGTGTGTCCCCTTACTCAGCCCCTACAGAGAGAGAGAGAGAGAAAGAGAGAGAGAGAGAGAGAGAGAGAGAGAGAGACCAATCACACTCACTGTTACCTTATTAGAAAGATGAGCGGAAATCATCACACAGCCTCAAGAACAAATCAGACGAGGAATCTTTCACTTTCTCCATATATATCAAAATAACATCAGTGCTGATGAACAGAGCTCCTCCTCCCAGCTCTGAGGTGTGTGACTGATGAACAGAGCTCCTCCTCCCGGCTCTGAGCTGTGTGACTGATGAACAGAGCTCCTCCTCCTGGCTCTGAGGTG
The DNA here is from genome assembly GCF_027579695.1 of Neoarius graeffei. NCBI lineage: Eukaryota > Metazoa > Chordata > Actinopteri > Siluriformes > Ariidae > Neoarius > Neoarius graeffei. The sequence continues at coordinate 1,089,981 of NC_083589.1, read as the reverse complement.
TGTGACTGATGAACAGAGCTCCTCCTCCCGGCTCTGAGGTGTGTGACTGATGAGAGTCGGCCACATCACACACTGATTTCAGAGAGAGGAAGCACTCGGCTCTCATACAGCATTAATTCCTGACAGCTGCACAGAGCAGATACACACACTGATAAACCACTGCAGCACATTACAACTACATCAGCTAAACACACACACACACGAAATATATATGTTTTTTCATTTAATATTTTATTATATATAACAAATAAAATTATGTTGGCATGCGTAAATTTGATGATGTACGTATATAAACTCATGATTGATGATGTTTGTGTTCCTGAGAATAGAATCTTTATTGTTATCATACAGGTACAGTCACATTTGGGTTGCAGTACAAAAAAAAAAGTCCTAAAGTGTCCAGAATTAGAAATAAAAATATGGATGTATATAATGATGAGAATGTGGTCTGTAGAACGGTACAGCAGCTTATAGAGGTAGTCAGGGGCAGGTGAAAGGGCAATAGTGCAGTATCAGCTTGTGCGATATTGATTTATATCACTGTTATATCAGTGATATATATATCACTGATATATCACACACACACACACACACACACACACACTTACTTATCTAATATTTAATCAGGTATTATGTTAAACATTAGATATTTAGTATTTTAAGAATTACACTATTATAACATTATTATTACATGATTTCAACAATTTCTAGACATTTTACTGAAGTTTAATTTTTTTTCCTGAGCATTATTACACATAGACAAATTTGCATATTAAAAATCCCTTTATTTTCACTGAGATATAATTTTTACAGTGCGCACACACACACACACAGACACACACTGATTAATATTATGAATAATAAAAATCGATTTTAGTTTGATTATTTATTACAATTTTCCATCCACTAGATGGCAGTAAAACACTTCCAAACTGACATTGTGTTTCATGAAATGCATTTTTCTCTGAACTGACCTGCTGAGGGCGCTGTTAGAATGTTGCTGGATGATGATGATGATGATGATGATGATGAGAGGTGAAATGAAGAACATTGATTATCGTGCAACAAGAAGCCGAGAAGCACTCGGCTCTCATACAGCATTAATTCCTGACAGCTGCACAGAGCAGATACACACACTGATAAACCACTGCAGCACATTACAACTACATCAGCTAAACACACACACACACACACGTAATATATATGTTTTTTCATTTAATATTTTGTTATATATAACAAATAAAATTATGTTGGCGTGCGTAAATTTGATGATGTACGTGTATAAACTCATGATTGATGATGTTTGTGTTCCTGAGAATAGAATCTTTATTGTTATCGTACAGGTACAGTCACATTTGGGTTGCAGTACAAAAAAAAAGTCCTAAAGTGTCCAGAATTAGAAATAAAAATATGGATGTATATAATGATGAGAATGTGGTCTGTAGAACGGTACAGCAGCTTATAGAGGTAGTCAGGGCCAGGTGAAAGGGCAATAGTGCAGTATCAGCTTGTGCGATATTGATTTATTCCTTGTCCATGATTGAGATTTTAAAATCTGGAGATAAATGATATAATCATCCTGAACTGATGGCCCAATTCATGAGCTTGGGAATCGCTTGCCGGTGTCATGTCCAATTCAGACTCCCGGCAGAATCAGACTGCTCTTCATGTGTGTTACAGAATCCGTATAGTGAAGCTGCATATTTCCTCCAGTTTCTGTTGAGAACATGCGATGTGAGGAAAAGGACACTATGAGGCCTGCATGCATGTGAAGGGAAGTTGGATTCTGAACAGCTCACTCACAAAGTCTTCAGGTCATTAGATGCATTTAGTTTCACTGTGAGGCTCTTTGTTGGGATGTTTTGCGTTATTCTGGTGGTTACTGTGAAGGACAATTAAAAATGAACTGCAATCTACCAAGAGAAGAGAAACAACAGAAATCAGGTCCATCTGCATGTGCACATGAAGGGGAGTCAGATTCTGCAGGGAGTCAGAATTCAGCACAACACAGGCACAAAAACAGCAAAAATAAATCCCTTTCTAATTCACATCACCATTAACATTATTCATTAGATCTGACACGTCACTGTCGGCCCATTTCATCTTTTAGTGCCACATTTTGGTCTTTTTTTCTCTTTCAGCTGAAGACTCTTTTTGGTTACATTCCAAATAATTATAATTAACTGGGCTCCTGAGGGCCACAACAGAAAAGTATTTGCCCCATCATCTGGAGGTCACTAGTTCAGATCCTGATGATGTCATAGCCATCCATGGCCGGAAGCCCAAGAGCTCCGTGCTCTCAGGGAGGGAGGGGTGGTGTACTCTCTGACCCCTGTCTATTACAGTGACAATAGCTAATCATGGGCATCTGTGAGCTCGTGCTCATGGGCGGAGACTGTTTTCCTCTGAGCGTGTTACTCCGCCCCCTAATGTTACATCAGCAGCCACATAAAAAAAAAATGCAGTCGGCTGGTGTCACGTTCCTTGGAGGATACACATGAGAGTCTTTGCTGTCCCTGATTGGTAGCTGTCATGTGATAGAGGAGACCTGTCTGGTGGGTGGGAATTGACCATGACCCCCCCCCACTACATAATCTGAACACACACACACACACACACACACACGCACACATCTAATATTTAATCAGGTATTATGTTAAACATTAAATATTTAGTTTTTTAAGTATTACACTATTATAACATTATTATTACATGATTTCAACAATTTCTAGACATTTTACTGAAGTTTAATTTTTTTTTTCCTGAGCATTATTACACATAGACAGATTTGCATATTAAAAAATCCCTTTATTTTCACTGAGATATAATTTTTACAGTGCGCGCACGCACACACACACACACACACACACACACTGATTAATATTATGAATAATAAAAATCGATTTTTGTTTGATTATTTATTACAATTTTCCATCCACTAGATGGCAGTAAAACACTTCCAAACTGACATTGTCTCATCTCATCTCATTATCTCTCGCTGCTTTATCCTTCTACAGGGTCGCAGGCAAGCTGGAGCCTATCCCAGCTGACTATGGGCGAAAGGCAGGGTACACCCTGGACAAGTCGCCAGGTCATCACAGGGCTGACACATAGACACAGACAACCATTCACACTCACATTCACACCTACGGTCAATTGAGAGTCACCAGTTAACCTAACCTGCATGTCTTTGGATTGTGGGGGAAACCGGAGCACCCGGAGGAAACCCACGCGGACACGGGGAGAACATGCAAACTCCACACAGAAAGGCCCTTGCCGGCCCCGGGGCTCGAACCCAGGACCTTCTTGGTGTGAGGCGACAGCGCTAACCACTACACCACCGTGCCGCCCCAAACTGACATTGTGTTTCATGAAATGCATTTTTCTCTGAGGGCGCTGAGGGCGCTGTTAGAATGTTGCTGGATGATGATGAGAGGTGAAATGAAGAACATTGATTATCTTGTAACAATGGCAACTGTAAAGGGGTGGGGTATATTAGGCAGTGGCAGTGTGAGCTATATACAGCACCCTGGCAAACACACACCCCTCCCCCCATCAATCCCCACCCACTAATTGTTTTTTTTCTAAAACAAAAATTATTTGAAAAACAAATTTTAAAAAATCATCCAAATGCTTTTTTGTTTGTTTGTTTTCTTTCTTTTTTTTGCCACAAAAATTGTGATTGCTAGATGACTGGGTCAGATCATCTCCACAATGGCAGGTCTTGTGGGGTGTTCCCAGTATGCAATGGTGAGTCTCTCCCAAAAGGGGTCCAAAGAAGGAAAACTGGTGAACTGGTGAGAGGGTCATGGGCACCCAAGGCTCACTGATGCACGAGGGGAGCGAAGGCTAGACCGTCTAGTCCCATCACACAGAAGAGCTCCTGTAACACAACCTGCTGAAAAAGTTCCTGCTGGCTGTGATAGAATGGAGTCAGAACACACAGTGCATTGCAGCTTGCTGTGTTTGGGGCTGTGTAGCTGCAGACTGGTCAGAGTGCCCATACTGACCCCTGTCCACTGCCAAAAGACCTACAACTGGGACATAAGCATCAGAACTGGACCAAAGAGGAAAGGAAGAAGGTGGCCTGGCTTAACCGCCACCTGAACTCTAAATTTCTCCCCTCGAAACAGAATGTGGACCGACACTAAAGGGTAGTTGTGAACATCCCCGTGCACACACAACACCTTCACCAATTGTGCTCTCCCCAATGCCTCATTTTGCACCAGGCTTTGGTGGATTGAGGTCTGATTACAGCTGGAGTCCATCAAAGCCTGATACATATCCCCTTGGATACTGACCGGTATGCGATACGCTCCGGCCCGATCAAGGGTGGTTCCTGGCGCATCGGGGATCTGGACCACCGCGCCCACCTCCATCGCCGAGCACTGAGGCTGGAGGTGCCCCGGCTCCCCGCAGTGCCAGCACACCGGCCCAGGCTCTCTCTCTGCACCGGTGTTCCGGATATCACTCACCTGAGGGGGGGGAAGACACAGACATGGAAGTAGGAAACGGTAGGACACCGCGGGTGCAGCGGGCCGGCTGGGGTGGAGCCGGCCCCCGCCTCCATGGTGGGGGAATGGGGCGAGAGAGAGGAACAGAAGGGGAGAGAGAGGGAGAGGGGAAGGGAGAAGGGGAGACACGCTGTCCTGCCATTGGAATGGCCGCCATATGGTCCTCCACCAGCTTAATGGCCTGATCCAGCGATGCCGGGCGATGGCACTGGACCCACTCCGCGGTTCCTTCTGGAAGTCGAGCGACGAACTGCTCCAGCACCACCAGATCGATGATCTCCTCGGCGTCTCGGTTGTCGGCCCTCAGCCACCGGCGGCAGGCATCCCGGAGTTGCTGGCCAAACGCGAACGGCCGGCCGACCTCCTCCAGGCGCAGCACGTGGAAGCGCTGCCGCTGCTGCTCCGGAGTGTGACCCACATGCTGGAGGACGGCCCTGCGGAGGTCCGCGTAGACCAGCCGGCTGTTGGTGGGGAGCTGTAGCGCGGCCAGCTGCGCCTTGCCCGTGAGCAGGGGAAGGAGGCGTGCCGCGCGCTGTTCCACCGGCCAAACCCACGCCTCTGCTGCCTGCTCAAAGAGAGCGAGGAAGGCCTCGGGGTCGTTGTGTGGGCCCATCTTCGTTAGGGTGAGGTGGGAAGGGCACTCGATTTCATCCCCAAACTGCATCTCTTCCTGGCTGCTCTACCGTACCCCTGCACTTGATTTCATCCCCAAACTGCATCTCTTCCTGGCTGCTCTACCCCTGCACTCGATTTCATCCCCAAACTGCATCTATTCATGATTGCTCTACCCATGCACTTGATTTCATCCCCAAACTGCATCTCTTCCTGGCTGCTCTACCCATGCGCTCAATTTCATCCCCAAACTGCATCTCTTCCTGGCTGCTCTACCCATGCACTCAATTTCATCCCCAAACTGCATCTATTCATGATTGCTCTACCCATGCACTCGATTTCATCCCCAAACTGCATCTCTTCATGGCTGCTCTACCCCTACACTTGATTTCATCCCCAAACTGCATCTCTTCCTGGCTGCTCTACCCATGCACTCAATTTCATCCCCAAACTGCATCTATTCATGATTGCTCTACCCATGCACTCAATTTCATCCCCAAACTGTATCTATTCATGGCTGCTCTACCCCTGCACTCACATTGTGCCCACACACAGCTCCATATCAATTATCTGGGCAACATTCTCTCACAGCAGGCAAACTGTCATTTCTTGTGTTAAACACATTGTGAATTTGTTGTAACATTAAAACAGGATATGACTTCCTCTGGTCTCCGTGCTGCTCGGAGCTCATCCTCATGGTGTCCACTGAACAACACTTTCAGAAGATGGTTGGACAGTGTTGCCAGATACTGCTGACATTTTCCAGCCCAAAATATGTTCAAAACCCGCCAAAATGCACTTAAAACCACCCAAAATGTAAAATGTACTTGATGCCTATCTTGTAAAGTAAAAATATGCAGCTAAATACCAGTATACTATCCATAACTTTAAATCTGGGTCGTTTTCCCACTCCTTTCTGTACTTTTTTTTTGTATTTTGCCCACTTTGGCATCTTGACTAGCCGTCGTTCACTAACTGCACTCTGCGTCGTGTGATGCCCATGATCTCTGATTGGGTCACAGAAGTGTTTAATATGGATTGGATGTAGACTAGTGGACGTAGATAGTACATAGAATGTTCTGCATCAAAGTCCTTCTAAGGCGATAAGTGTCTCTGGCTGCATTCTCACACAGAACAGTGCAAAATATTTATAAACATCTGATAAAAACCCGCTGAACTAACGTCAAACCCGCCCAATTTTTGTCAACCAGCCTAAGCCATTTTTGCCCGCAAAGTAGAATTCAAAACCGCCCAATCTCGCAACACTGTGGTTGGAGCAGAATCACGTGAACAATTCCCAGGATAACAATGCTTTTTTCATTGGTTGTTGCGTTATCGACCCAGATACAATAGTGTTTCTGATTGGCTATTGTGTAGCCCCGCCCTTTTCCTTTATTTGATTGGCTGGTAAGGGGCAGGCTCGACTCATGGGAGACGTGCTTGTTTCCTGCCATTTCCATAGTGACAGTGGCACGCCAGAGAAATTTATATTATAATTTTTTTTCAGCGTGAGAAACACAATGTGTGGCGGGAGTGTGTGACAAAAGACCGAAAAGCGCGACTGTCACACTCAGGGCGTGAGACTTGAGAGCCCTGCTTGTTGCCGTGAGGCGACAGTGCTAACCACTACACCACTGTGACGCCCCACCTCCTTAGGCCATGACTTCCCCATAAACATATACCCAGGCTTCTGTAAAGCTGCTTCTCTAACCATTAGGCCATGACTTCCCCATAAACATACACCCAGGCTTCTGTAAAGCTGCTTCTCTAACCATTAGGCCATAACTTCCCCATAAACATACACCCAGGCATCTGTAAAGCTGCTTCTCTAACCATTAGGCCATGACTTCCCCATAAACATACACCCAGGCTTCTGTAAAGCTGCTTTGTGACAATGTCTAGAATTAATAGTTCTCTGTAAAAAAAAAAATAAAGACACAAACAAGCAATTCGTTTTAATACACTTCAGTCAATAACTGAATAAAACCACCCTTAAGATGGCTGCCAAGTGCACTCAGTCCACAGGAAGTAAGAAAAGGGACTGGAACACTGAGTGAAAAGAGTCAATGCTGGATAACACTTAGGCTGCTGGGCCATAGAAGGTTCACGCTGCACGCTGCATGCTGCACGCTACACGCGTGTAAAGAAAAGTGGACAAACGTAGCATGACTTGCTCTGGGCCATAGAACAGCGTTCACGTTGCACGCTGCACACTTCACGCATGAAGCGTGAAATGAACATGCACACTTTTTTCTAGGCGTGAAGACGGAAATTCCAGTCAATGCATGCGGTCACCGCCGCGCCAGCCAATCAGAACGGGTCTAGGGAGATAACTCTATGCTTTCAGGGGAAAACTTCAGAAAAAATATAATTGAATGGTATAATTGAAAAATAGTTCTTCATCGGGATTGTCAAGCAGATTATAGAATGTTCGGTGAAATTCACCACGGGTTTCTCTCAGAAGGAAGTGTTCTCGGCTCCAAATTCTGTTCCTTTTTCTCTTCCTCTGTCTCAGTAAAAGCAGAATGAGGCAATCGTCGTCATCCGAAGAGTCCATATTGTTGGTTACTCGGTCAAAGTAGAACAGACGCAACACGTGAACATCCAAGCATGAAGTTTAATGGCCCAGGGTCCGGTTCTTCACGTGAACGTGTAGCGTGCAGCGTGAACCTTCTATGGCCCAGCAGCCTTACAGAATGAATAATTACCAGCAGAAAACATTGTGCGGACTGATTTCTCCACCTGCCTCACTTCGGTATTATCAAAGATCTGTTGCTCCCTGCTGGTGGAGCTGAGAAAGTGCAGCTGGAAATGACCATCCAGTTCATTCTGTTTTTGAAACTATTTATCACCACAAACTTTCACAATATTACACACACACACACACACACAGTGTATTATATATAACATCAATAGGTTTTAAAAATTTTGAAAAATACTAATAGCAGCTGGAAAAAAACATCAGTCATGTACCAAAGATACCACACAACCCCTTTACATTTGATATTACTCTAAAATATAAAAATCCTAATTATGGTTATTTTTATAGGAGCACAACTTATAATGCTGATGTTGAACTATGTTTTATATTTTATCTTTAGCTCAGTGCACAAAATTCCACCTCAACTGTTTTCCTCCATTGGGAGATGTGTGGAAACGTCACTTCCTGTCTGAGCTCAGAGAATTCCCCCACAGGTCAAACTCTGGGAGCTTCTCAAGGTGAAGGATGTTGCTTTGGTAGGAAGCGTCCTTCAGAGGCAAGACTCCTTCCTAAATGAAACAGTCTCACGAGTGTGAAGGGGTGTGTCTTCTTCTGCTGAGTTTAGTGGCAGATTGCAATCTTAGTACACTTCTGCCATCTACAGGCCTGAGGTGGGAATGCTTTGGGGAGTCGCCATGGCTTTCAGCTGTGCTCTGAGAGAATATGAATGAATGCTTTATAATATAAAATGAGCTCCATCCTCCCTAATAGCGGCGCTTACATTCAAATGAAAACAAACTTGCAGCAGATGATGGACTTTGATGTGTTTCAATTTCCATTTCATCACGAGAAGATACATTTCTCCAAACTCACACGTATATTATTCTTTTTATTCCAGTAAACTGCAGTGTACTTTAGGGATTTATAGCAAAATGTTTTGAAAACAAAAGATAGATGATTCATGAAAACACTGAGAAAAATAAACTAGCCAAAATCGGAGTGTCGCACGGCTGAGTGGAGGCAGAGCGGCGTTTTTCTGCGGAGAAGCTCTCTGCTGGAGTTGTGTGGAGTGATGCTGCTCCAGAGTCAGAGCTGCTCAGTGCTAGCAGTGTTAGCAAAGCTAACTCTCTGTGGAGAATCAACTGAGGAGGAAAGCTAGATAGAGAAGTCGCTGCCATTCCACGCCCTAACGCGAAAAAGAAAAGAAATTCAAGAAATGCAGCCAAAAAATAACTTAATGGATGAGATCGAGGATTTTAAAAAATTGCTTGATTTCCTTACGGAAGAGGTTTCTGCTGTCCACAAGCAGCAGAAAATAATAATGGATCTGGTAGACGAGGTGAAATCCCTCAGGATCCAAAATGTTGAGAAGGACCAGAAGATCATGCTGCTGGAAAACCAGATCGAAAATCCTGAACAATAGTCAAGGATAAATGATGTCATTGTCTCCGGGCTGGAGATTAAACCCCGGTCGTATGCCCACGCAGTAAAGCGGCAAGACGGAGAAGAACTCACTGAGATGGAAGCCATTTCGGTGGAGCAACAGGTGTCCACTTTCTTCCATTCACACTGAATTAAGCTAGACATCAACAACATCGAGGCATGCCATCTCCTTCCTCAGAGAACAAATATGGACAAACCAGCTGTGATTGTACGGTTTGTCAACAGAAAGTTCAAAAAGGAGTTGCTAAAACAAGGCCGAATGCTGAAAGGAACCAATGTATATTTGAATGAACATTTGACTAAAAAGAATGCAGATATTGCTCGAAAAGCCCGCTCACTATGAAGGCAGAAGAAAATACATTCTACGGGGTCTACAAACTGCAAAATCTTTATTAAACTAAAGGGTTCCCCAGAGCAAGCTAAAGTTTTGGTTGTTAGAAGCTTGGAGGAACTGGACAAGTATTAATGGCTTCATTTCAGTTAAATTGTTTTCATAATATTTAATACATGTAAACGCTAATTTACATTTGCTTTTATTGTTATAATTTATTATTTGCTCATATTATGATTTTTATTGTTAGAGAATTGAGACTCTGAAATGCTTTGAAATAAATTATTAGATATTTTAACAGCACACACATAGACTTGATACATGTTTCAGATTCATACACATTAATAACTAAAAATAAATTATTAGTGTTATTATTAATCACAGGACAATTTTTCCCTCCACTAGATGGCAGTAAAGCGCTTCCAACCTGAGATTACTGTGGAGTGAAATGTGTTTTTCTCTGAACTGACCTGCTGAGGGCGCTGTTAGGATGCTGCTGGATTATTATTATTATTATCTCATCTCATCTCATTATCTCTAGCCGCTTTATCCTTCTACAGGGTCGCAGGCAAGCTGGAGCCTATCCCAGCTGACTACAGGCGAAAGGCGGGGTACACCCTGGACAAGTCGCCAGGTCATCACAGGGCTGACACATAGACAACCATTCACACTCACATTCACACCTACGGTCAATTTAGAGTCACCAGTTAACCTAACCTGCATGTCTTTGGACTGTGGGGGAAACCGGAGCACCCGGAGGAAACCCACACGGACACGGGGAGAACATGCAAACTCCACACAGAAAGGCCCTCGCCGGCCCCGGGGCTCGAACCCAGGACCTTCTTGCTGTGAGGCGACAGCGCTAACCACTACACCACCGTGCCGCCGATTATTATTATTATTATTATTATTGGCAAAACCTAAATATTATAGAAAACAAAAGATCAAAATAAAAATAAAATCGGGGACCACGGGCTTCAGCCGGGTTTCAGTCCAAATCAAACCACAGCAGCACTTCATCAACTTCTGTCAAATCAGATCTCGATGGTCCCCATAAGGAAAGTGTTGTTGTTGTTATTGTTGTTGTTTGAACAATAAATAAATCAAAGAGGCAAAACGTGTCCTTTCCATTCCTGAGGTTCAGGTTGGGGTTCGGTTCAGCTGCAGTCACAGCATTAATTAAGTGCATTAATAATGATGTCAGTGGAAGGTCCTCAGAAGGACAGGAAGACTAACGTGTGTGTGTGTGTGTGTGTTTACATTTATTCATTTAGCTGAAGCTTTTATGATCCAGTGGAGATGCCGAGGGTTAAGGGTCGAGCTCAAGGTGGTGCTGGGATTTGAACTCACAAGCTTCTGATCAGGAGATAAATACTGATTTATTTTTTACTGCCTGAGATGTTCTATAAGGGCATCGACCACAGATTCATCACTACAAGAGCCGCTCACTCAACTCCAACACACATCATCACATTATACTCAAAATAATCAAAGCACTTTTATTTCATTGAATGGATAAAAATAGATGATTGTTACACAATATGAAAACGAGCCAGTAAAACTCTGCAGAATGTAAAATATTGCCTTGTTCTCATTGTGGAAAGATAAAAAGTCACATTAACTTGTATATTGTTGATGAAGATGTAATATTAAAATGAACTGGCCATCACTCATTTAAAAAGTGAGAATATTGAATTAAACCTGAGATTATAAAACAAACATCTGAGAATATTCAATGAAAACTGAGAATATAAAACAAAATCCTGAGAATAAGGAAACAAACCTGAGAATTTAAAATGAAAATCTGAGAATACGTAATGAAACCTGTATATATATTTATGATACTTGCCTAGACTATATCTGGCTTGTAACATCGCCAGCTACCGAATAAAAATGACAGCAAAAACGCAATATAGCAAGCGATCTAATGAGCACGTCATGGTCTGAATATTTCATAAAGGAATTCTCGAATCCGTCTCAATGAGATGTTTTACAGTTAAAAGCACAGCATTGAACATAAAGGTAAATGTGTCTTTAAAAATGTAAAAACACACATTGTTTTAAGGAATCCAAAGATTTGTGTTCTTTTGCCAAGTGGCTTATAGTTACTAAGACATTTGTAAAAGAGTGAATAATAGGTTGATAAATGTAAAAGATGAAGATGAATATTATATGAGTTGAGCTGAAATAATTGGTGAGAAAAATGAGGTGTGGTGTGTCAGTGATATTGAAGCTGACTTATAGCATTAAAAGTGTTGCAAGAGAAAAGCTGGAGACATTGCAGTAGGGGATATGAAAGGTGATTTAACTCTCTTCCTCTATTTGCTAATAACTCGGGGAAAATGAACACAGTTCAGGAAAGATGACATTGTTGGAAGGATAATAAAATCATTTTTTGTGTTTATAAAAGTTGAAATGTAATTTCCTGAGAAAAGGCCTTTGGTGGCGTGTCTCAGTCACATGGTCCCTGTCTTTCTGAGATTTCCCCTCCACGTCATCATATTCTGTAAAATAAATACATCGACCTCTTTAATAGATCCTGTGTATTCTATTAATCGTGATGTAAAACCTTAAAAATACAATCAGTGATGCACGATGTGGGAATGTCTTTAATATTCTATCAATAAAAAAGAGAAAAAAGGAGATTTATCAGTTCAGCTTTCTTAATATGAACACAGGCCATGTGTATAAGATGTGGAAATAAATGAGACATAAATATAGGTCTTATCTAAACTGTGGAATAAATATGACGGCACTTGTTCAATGACAGAATGGAGATTACAGAACAGAAAGCTGATATTTATATTATATATGGTATAGAATAGAGTCACACTTTAACTTTGCTGCCTTTGCACTCACGTACATTACCAGAATAAACAACTCACTCACTTTCTGTCTCTCCTCCATCCTGTTCCTCAGTGATGACATCATCATAATCTTCTGGACCGTCTCCTGAAGAAATCAATGAATCAGTAATAAACCACTGTTTGTGTTGCTGTTCTAGTAAAATACTGAGTTACAGGGTGGTGTGATGAAGCTGAGTTACTGCTACCACCCTAACGTTGATCATTTACCTACAACAGCATGTCCCCAAGTGGTTTATTCCTCTTAGACCATGGGACTTTGCCAACAATTTCAGTTTTTCACTGAGTAAAGAATTAGATCTTGTACTTTTCATCCATTTATAGTTACAGATAATGTTGTATATCTTTTGAAAAATAAGTTTGTTCCTTTGCTCACTGATGTCATCGCAGCTATAAACAGTGGTTCCCTCAGCAGCTTTTCTTTTTTTGTTTATTTCCAGAAAAAAATCTGACCTGTGATGATGTTTGGGTTTGTTTCCGTGGTAACTGCATCATCATAGTTCTCGGACACATCCTCTGTCAGAATGTGGAGATAAAAGCTATTAAATCCACATGAATGTCATTAATGATGGTTTGGATGCTTGTGGATGCGACACTGTCACATTATTATCATACCTGTCAGTATAACTGACTTCTGATCAGCTGGAATGGCGTCATCATAATTCTCTGCTTCATCCTCTACACCAAAACACAGATATTTAAAGAGAGTTAAAGTTTACTGAAGTGGCAGTTTGTACACTGTGTATTTGATGACGCAATGCAAAATGACATCGTATACATGTCAAAAATGTCACGACACACAAAGCAAGAAACAAACTGATGTGCAGTGTGTGTGTTTAATTTCTACTGCTTTCTAAAACAAATCCCCAAACAGAACCACACCCTCCACGTTATCAGGGATTGGTCCAGCAGTGACGGCATCATCGTAGTCATCTGGTGGCTCGACTCTTCCTGTATCACCTAAATGAAATAAAAGCAGAGGGTCTGTACAAACAGCTCCATCACATTCTGACCTCATGGTTTCATGTCAAGTCACTAAATTTATGGGATCAGTTCACAACTGCACCCACTTATGAAGTCACTGGTGTCGATGACATCATCATAATACTCCGCCTTTTCTCCAATCCCAGACTTGACTGTAAAAAGAACCATTTGTTTGTTTGGGGTTTTTAAACACATTTATACTCATTAAAATCCTCATCCAAAGAAGCTTTGATCAATTTGATAAGAGGGATTTCAGAAGCTTAAAGTAAGATCAGGTTGATTGTGAGATGTCATGTGTCAGCATTAAAACACTGGAGTTACTGTAATTCTTCGATACAATACATCATAATCACGTCTCAGAAAGGACACGTTTAGTCATTTCTGATTTTTAATTGCAATTCTAATCTCTTTCAGTTCATGGAGTTCGACAAACTCACACTCTGGGCTTTTTTACCTGAGAGAAGCTCATCATCCACATGCTCATACCCAGAATGCTGTTCTTCAGAGAGGAGACTTCCTGTTAGAGGAGAGCAGCACGGTCATGAGACACATACACACACACACACAGCGATGCACCTGTACAGGAAAACATTCACAGGAGAGCTGAACACAGGCGGAAAAAAGACGAGTTGCAGGTGTGTTTTGAGATTTTAAAGGACAGCTGGTGCAGATACCAGAAAATTGTCAAAGCTGAAAAGACAAAATATTGTTTGATATTATTTGAAATAACTGTCATAAAGCTCACGTTCTTTTTAGTGCCATTAACACTGTTCTTAATTCCCCCCAATCTGCTTGTCCTGATGTTTCCCCAGAAACCTGTGAAAAATTCCTCCACTTCTTTGTGGACAAGATTGCGAGCCTCAGAGCATCATCTCACCCCCTTCTTATGAGCCGTCTATCACTGTCACTCGCTCTGCTGCTTTTACCCACTTTGAGCCTGTGTCTCTTTCTCTCTGAAAAGAAATTATTGGTCAGATGAAATCTTCAGCTTGTCCCACGGATGTTGTCCCCCCTCGCCTTTTTCAAGAGATTTTGGAAACTATTGGCCCAAACATCCAAATGGTTATGAACAGCAGTCTCTCCTCAGGTGTTGTTCCAGTACATTTGAAGCATGCAGTAGTGCAACCACTGATCACAAAACCTCATCTGGACTCCGCAGTCCTCTCCGATTTTACACCAATTTCTAAACTGGCTTTCAAAAATTCTGGAGAAAGTTGTGCTCTTACAATTGCAATCTTTTTTAGACACACACGGAGTTCTTGAGGTGTTCCAGTCTGGTTTTAAAGTCCTTCACAGCACTGAATCTGCACTTTTAAAAGTTTGAACCATGTTTTATTGGCTACTGACTCCAGGGATTCTGCCGTTCTGATGCTTTTCCATCTCACTGCTGCATTCGACACAGTAGTCCACAGCATCCTCATCTCCTGCCTGGAGCATTGTGTGGGCATTAAAGCTCCTGCTCTGGAGGGCTTCAGCTCTTACTTGTCCTGTACTGGCCTTCCTTCACTGACTCCCTGTAGGGTTTAGGATCCATTTTTATTTTCCAAAAACAACTCATTAAATGGGCGAGCTCCGCCCTCTCTCTCTGACCTTTTACAGCCACATGTCCCATCAAGGTCACTCAGGTCACTGACCGGTTGCTTTGGGTGTCACGTCCCAAAATCGAGGTTGAAGCCCAGGGGAGATGGTGCCTTTGCAGTTGTCGCCCCCAAGCTGTTACTGTTGGATTGTTATTTTTGGTGATGTTTATTTTTTTCTTCCAAAAGTTTTTGGTTTTGGATGAAATTTAAACTGCTGGTAGCCACAGACAACGGAAACTCACTGACCCAAGATGAGTGACCTTGATCTATTTTTCAAGGTCACAGAGCACATTTTATGTGTTTTTTGTTGAAAATGTCATTTCATTTCTTACAGTATCTCCTAAAGATATCAGGATTTCCCCCTGGATTTTATGTAAATAAATGATGAGCTCATTTCCTGCGCAAAAAGCTTCGACACCAGTCAAGTGGAAAGTGACGCGTTCTGGACTGCGGTGGAAAATGGTTTGTAATGGTTTATTTCCACTGCGGTGGAAATAAAGTTTTTGGCTGAGAACATGTGACAGTAAACGACCCCAAATATCCACCCATTCTCCCTGAATCAACTGTCAGATTTGCCCTTTGAGCTCCTTTGCGAGGTCGGGTCGGTGATTTTCAGTTTTTAATGCACTAATTGCGTCAGCTGTTTCCATGGACAGATACTTTAGGGAGTAAACACAATCTTCAGTGCAGATTGTAATGGAAATAAAACACAAACAGATGGAGTTTCTATAAAATGATCCAGAAGAGGAAAGTTGTGTTTAAAAAGAGAAGTGGATGAGATTTGTGTGTCAGTGTGTAAGAAGAGAAATCATCGTCAGGCTTTTAAAAAGTGTAACTGGTGAACAGTGCAGTGAAAGTGTAGATTGGATGGAGTGTAAATGCATCGTAAGAAGAGTAACATGACACAACTCTGTGTGTGTGTGTGTGTGTGTGTGTGTGTGTAGGGGGAACTGTCTGGAGTGAGCCGCGAGGTGAATGTCGCTCGGTGTGAAGCAAATGGTGCGAGACTGTTAACATTAACATTGTCAGTTTACGTTTGAAACAGATGAAGATTCGAAATTATCAGTGACATTTTCAGATTATTATTATTATTATTATTATTATTATTTGATGGTGTGATTTGTCTCTTAACTTGGTGTTTGTGTGTTATTGTGGTGTTTTATGGTGTGTGTTGTGATGATTGTACAGCACTTTGCTCAACTGCTGGTGTTTTTAAATTTGCTTTATAAATAAATTTGACTCGACTTGACGTTCAAATGCAGCAAATCAGAAGCTTTAATAGATGTTTATCAGCAGAATTCTGTCTCAACACCACATGGACTCCAACTGCACACTTCCTCTCACACACACTTATTTTTATTCATTTTTGGTAAATCTCTCACACACACACACAGGGAGGGAGAGAGTAATGCACCTGTACAGGAAAACACACACAGGTAGAGAGGGGGGTTCAGGGTTCAGGAAAGCACGTAAGCACACACACACACAGGAGGGGGCGGGGTGTTGCAGGAAAGTGCACACACACACACTTGCACTAAATCAGAAGCTTTAATCGATGTTTATCAGCAGAATTCTGTCTCGACACCACATGGATTCCAACTGCACACTTCCTCTCACACACACTCATTTTTATTCATTTTTATTGATTTGTTGTAAAGAAATAAATCTCACTGGATTTGGGGGAAAATATTGTTTGAAGGCCGCTCCCACAATAACTCTAACTCTAACTATAAATAACTGGGTCCCCTGCAGTGTATGTGGTCGGTGCTCACACCAGAGCGATATGGATCCCTATAGCCCAGGCCTGGGTTTATCCGTATCGCTGCTTCTGGAGTGATGTTTCCAGGCCTGGACCTGATCCCATCAAACATCTGACCAATCAGCTCATTGTTTAAACCAACAATCATGAATATTTATTTCCCTGAGGGTCAGGACCAAGCGATATTATAGTGGGGATTATAGTTGTGGTGTTTCTGCTCCAGACTGGAACTAAACTCAGGCAGAGGGAGAGTCAGAGTTGGAGTTATAGTTATGGGTGTTGTGGGACCGGGCCCTCAGTGTGATGGAGATCAGTTCACATCTCACTCACCTCTTTGAGTGGAGCTCCTGCTTCTTCTAGTGATGGATCTGTGGTTGATCTCCTCATAGACTGCCTCAGGCTGAGTCTTACGCCTCGTCTTAGAGACATCTGGGAGTGGAGAATAATAATAATAATAATAATGAGTTTGTATTTGTGAATAATTCTGAATACCAATTTTGAATAAAGTGTGCGATTGTAAATAATATAATCCAATAATAGAGTTGGTGTTGAAGAGAAAAGAAAATGTGTGAATGTGTCGTACCTCTCCTGAGCGCTCTGTTCTGGTAAAACAGGAGCAGCAGAAGCACTAAGGCCAGGAAGAGCAGCGTTCCCAACACAAAGAGAACCAGTGGAGGGATGGATGGAGCTCCAGCTGATGGAGGAGTTTGAGTGGCTCTTACTGAAGTCAGAAACACAGAAGAGGATCTCGATACGACACTGTAATCATAAATATTTAGAAAAATACTGAACAGTAGCAATTATTGTACTGGAACAAATATACAGACCTGATGTGGTGGTGGTGCTGGTGATGGGTATTGTCATGGACACAGTGGATATGTCTGTATTTACAAAAAGAAAAAAAAAAACATTTCTATCCTCCAATAAAAATAAACTCTCACTCAATAAGTTTTATGAGATGCTAATGAGTGAATTACTGTTTCAGATCTGAGCTTTCAAGATTCCATTAAAGATTATAAATAAAAGTCAGCAAGTTTTACCACTGGGAGAAAAGTGTAATGAGTGGAGACAGAAAGCTGAAAAGTTAGTGCACCCCTCTGACCTGCACAGGTGACTCCAGCATGAGAGCAGTCAGCCTGGTTCTTCAGGGAATGATGACAGTCCCACAGGTGAATCTCATCTCCTCGACACTTCACTCTGTTCAGCCAGATCGTCCCTTCACCAGAACCAGTAACATTCCTCTCAGCTCTCAGCGCCGACCCACAGTCCAGCTGTCTGCACACCACCTGAGCATTCCTGATGTTCCACTGATCATCACAAATGGAGCCCCACGTAGCGTTATGATATACCTCCAACCTCCCAGAGCAGCTTCCCTTATCTCCCCTCAGCCTGAGAGACCAGCGCTCTACATCACACACATGAGGAAACACACCCACGCTGAAGAACAGCTCCAGTCACACAGCTCACTACAACACAATGATAATACAACCTTATATTACACTCAACATGGGCTTGTTTACCAAAAACACTTTCTGAGGTCTTCTGAAAAAGAATATTATACCAACTCCATATCCAGGTGTTTACTTTGATGTGTTATTCATAAATAAAGGAATGAATTGCTGCTGAATGAAATCATGTAAAGCAGTAAGATCAGCTTTGGGTTCTGTTTCCTGATTTGATCTCTGTTGGTTGAATTTTCATGAAGTGTGAGGAAGACTGATGCCCTCATGATGGTTCTATGAGGAAATCCATTCAAGTCCTCAGAAAATGATTTTATAAACACATGAGGAAATATCTTCTGTCACTAACAAATGCGGCGGCACGGTGGTGTAGTGGTTATCGCTGTCGCCTCACAGCAAGAAGGTCCGGGTTCGAGCCCCGTGGCCGGCGAGGGCCTTTCTGTGAGGAGTTTGCATGTTCTCCCCGTGTCCGCATGGGTTTCCTCCGGGTGCTCCGGTTTCCCCCACAGTCCAAAGACATGCAGGTTAGGTTAACTGGTGACTCTAAATTGACCGTAGGTGTGAATGTGAGTGTGAATGGTTGTCTGTGTCTATGTGTCAGCCCTGTGATGACCTGGCGACTTGTCCAGGGTGTACCCCGCCTTTCGCCCGTAGTCAGCTGGGATAGGCTCCAGCTTGCCTGCGACCCTGTACAGGATAAAGCGGCTAGAGATAATGAGATGAGATGAGACTAACAAATGCAAATGAAGAACAGTACAAAAAGCTTTTCCTTATCCATCCTTACTTGAGCAATGTTTCTGAGAGGGAAATGAAGAACACTTTTCTCGTGGATGGAGAGACTTTCCGTCATCTGCAGGAATAAAATACATGCATTAATGAAAAGGTTTCACATGCAGGTTTATCTCTCAGAGCAGACTTTCCTCAGACTTTTCACAGGATTTTTTTACCAAATACACTTTATATTTCAGCAACATTAGTTATACACTATTCACAATGAAACACTGCAGTTTATGGCAATGGACAGAAGCAGAAAAGTCTGAATCCACCCACCTGTACAGGTAATATGAACCACCTCATCACCATTATCACAGTGGTTCTGTCCCCAGGGTGAAGATGGACACTGCCACAGATTAGAGTCGTGTTTCCTACACTTCAGATAATCCAGCCAGTTCGGAGCAGATTTTACTCTCGCTGCAGTGTTTGACAGACTGCCACGTCTTCCACAGTTCAGCTCTCGACACACCATGTCTGCTGTTTCTACCTCCTGCTCCATCTGATTGTGACACACACTACCCCAGGTTCCATTGTAGAACACTTCCAGATTCCCCTCACAGCCCTCCGTGAGTCGGATCTCTTTAAACTCTGCTGGAAGAAGAATGACTTCGACTTCATTTGTAAAAATCCTGTTTTTAATGACTCAGTTAAAGATGTGTAATATTATCAGAAAGCTATCAGAAGCTATCAGAAACACTTTAATTGCCAGGTATGTGGACACACACAAGGAATTTGACTCCGGTTCACTTACTGTAGCTCTCATAGTACAAAACAGATAAAAAAGCATAGACACAAAATCAAACAAACAAGCAAACAACAACAACAAAAATAGGTGCATAGTGCAAAGTAATCCTGGTAAGTCAAGTATGGAATAGTTAAATAAATATAAAGTATACAGTGTGCACAGAATGACGGTATAAGTGTTCAGATATTTTACAAGTGATATTACTGACATATGAATCTGGATTTTAGCTGTTTATCACAGAAAGGATTTCCCTTTTGGTGCAATATGGTGCATAGTGCAAAGATGAATAGTAAATTTAAATAAGTATAAATATAAGTAACAGTGAGCACAGAATGACAGTATGAGTGTGCAGTTATTTTGCAAGTGATATTACTGATATATGAATCTGTATTTTAGCTGTTCATCACAGAGACAGCCTGAGGGAAGAAACTATTCTTGTGTCTGGTTGTTTTTGCATACAGAGATCTATATTGCCTCCCTGAGGGGAGAAGATTAAACAGATTGTGACCAGGGTGTGATGGGTCCGCAGAGATGTTACCTGCCCGTTTCCTGACTCTGGACAAGTATAAGTCTTGAATGGAGGGCAGGTTGACACCAATAATTTTCTCTGCAGACCTTATTGTCCATTGCAGTTTGTTCTTCTCCTGTTTGGTGACCGATCCAAACCAAACAGTGATGGAAGAGCAAAGAACAGACTGAATGATGGCAGAGTAGAATTGTGTCAGCAGCACCTTAGGCAGGTTGAGCTTCCTGAGCTGGCGCAGAAAGTACAACCTCTGCTGAGCCTTTTTGATGATAATGACTGTGTTTGTCTCCCACTTCAAGTCCTGAGAGATTGTGGAACCCAGAAACCTGAAGCTTTCAACTGCAGTCACAGTGTTGTTGTTGATGGTGATGGGCAGCAGAGTGGGGGGGCTCCTCCTAAAGTCTACTGTCATCTCCACAGTTTTGAGCGTGTTCAGCTCCAGATTGTTCTGACCGCACCACCAGACCAGCCGTTCAACCTCCCGTCTGTATGCAGACTCGTCACTGTCCCGGATGAGGCCGATGACCGTTGTATCATCTGCAAATTTCAGGAGTTTAATGGACGGGTCTTTTGAGGTGCAGTCATTGGTATAAAGGGAGAAAAGCAGTGGGGAGAGCACACACCCTTGTGGGGCGCCAGTGCTGACAGTCCGAGTGCTGGATGTGAAGCTCCCCATCCTCACCTGCTGCTTCCTGTCAGTCAGGAAGTTTGTAATCCACTGACAGGTGGAGGAGGGCACAGTGAGCTGGGTGAGCTTGGTGTGGAGGATGTCTGGAACAATGGTGTTGAATGCCGAACTGAAGTCCACAAACAGAATCCTGGTGTACGTCCCTGCAGAGTCAAGGTGTTGCAGGATGTAGTGTAGTCCCATATTGATTGCATCATCCGCTGACCTGTTTGCTCAGTAGGCAAACTGCAGGGGGTCCAGCAGGGAGTCTGTGATGTCCTTCAGGTGTGACAACACCAGTCTCTCAAAGGACTTCATGACTACAGATGTGAGAGCTACAGGCCTGTAGTCATTCAGTCCTGTGATGGTGGTTTTCTTGGGAACCGGGATTATTGTGGAGCGTTTGAAGCATGAGGGGACTTCACACAGCTCCAGGGATCTATTGAAGATCTGGGTGAAGATGGGAGCCAGCTGATCAGCATAGACCTTCAGACAGGAGGGTGATACACCATCTGAGCCAGGTGCCTTCCTGATCTTCTGTCTGCGAAAAAGCTGACAAACATCCTCTTCGCAGATCTTGAGTGCTGGTGTGGGGTCAGAGGTGAGAGGAGGCAGAATAGCAGGGGGTGTGAATGGGTCTTTAATGTCTGAGGGGGGGAGAGGTGTGAATTTGTAGAATCTGGAGTAGAACACATTCAACTCGTCAGCCAGTTGATGGTTCATTGCAGTGTAGGGGGATGGTCTCCTGTAGTTAGTGATATTCTTCAGGCCTGTCCACAGTCAGTGCGTTTACATGCACATAGAGAAAATCGAATTTCTGCCGTAGCTCGATTGAAATCAAAGTTCTAAATGCCATGGAAACACCTTAGGTCGGCTGAAATCGAACTGAACTGGATTTCTCGTAATCGAGCTACGCGACCTAGATTATGTGATTGTAGCCGAGCTACTTAGTGCATGTAAACCCTATCGAGCTACATAGTCAAGCTACTTACTTCAGCACTGCCCCTTCCAGAAGTGACGAGTGACGAGACCACAAGCGGGAAACACAACAGCCTCGGTGTACAGAATGTTCAGCAAGTGCTGAGCTGCTTCGTTGTTGTCCATCTTCTCTCTCTCGATGTTGCTGTCCTCGTTGTCGTTCTTCTTGTGAACATGGAACTGATAACTTTGTTTATACTCTTGAATAGCTCTTCTTCATGATGACAACTGGAAGTGTACCAACATAATGGGGTGTGTAGCGCCACCTGTGGCTCGGGTGCACAATGTACCTCACACAATAGCTCGATTTCCTTGTGTGCATGTAGGATTGGATTTCTCTGGCACCCCTGCTGGGACCCTTAGCTCGATTACTGACAGTAGCTCGATTTGGATGTGCATGTAAATGCACTGAGTGATATTCTTCAGGCCTGTCCACACTGATGCTGGATCGTTGGCTGAAAGGCTGTTTTTAATTCTTTCAGCGTAGCTCCTCTTAGCTGATTTCACCTCTTTTGTTAGTGTGTTTCTGGCCTGTTTGTACAGGACTTTGTCCCCACTTCTGTAGGCCTCCTCCTTGGCCTGGCGAAGCTGTCTGAGTTTTATGGTGAACCAGGGTTTGTTGTTATTGTACTGTATGTGCGGAAGGTCTTGGTGGGCACACACATATCCTCACAAAAACTGATGTAAGATGTCACAGTATCAGTAAGTTCATGAAGGTTTGAAGCTGCAGCCTCAAAAACACTCCAATCAGTGCAGTCAAAGCAGGCTTGTAGTTCCACTTTGGCCTCATCAGACCATCTCCTCACTGTCTTAACTACAGGCTTAGCAGATTTCAGCTTCTGCCTTTAGGACGGGATAAGATGAACCATACAGTGATCAGATAGTCCCAAGGCTGCACGGGGGACAGAGTGGTATGAGTCCAGTGGCGGCTGGTAGTCTTTCAAACAGGGGAGGCTGATCGGTTACGATATTTCCAGATTTTAAAAGAAAAAACACATCAATTTTGCCCATACTCTTGCCTCTGATCTGGCTGATTGTTGGCAGGGTCACAAACTGTGAAATAACAGGTTCTTTTGGCCCATTAGCCTACTGTCCAATATACATGATGGTGGTGTTGGGGGGGTATATTTTAACATTTTATATTTTAAAATTGTGGCATGTTGTTTAAAAAATGATCATTATTGAAAGTAGCTGTTTGTCAGGAACCTCAGCAGTAACAGCAGAGTGTTCTGCAATAGGCACAAGCACTGACCTTGGGGAGCCAAACATAGAGCTGGGTGCCACACATTTCATTCAATGACACTTTCCCTATATTTTATTTATTTTGACTGAGAAATGTTTTATTGACAATTTTGATAACCCTTCACGTTTAATCAAGGTCTGTAGTGTGAAATGTTCTCAGCTGTGTTTTTGCTTAAAAATGTTTTCCAAATTGTAGCGGTGTTTAATTCATATCCAGAAAAAAATATATTCCAATATAATATACTCAGCATAAACATTTTAAATAGATTCTATAGTTTTGGTCCATCCATGACATATTACTAAAGTAGCCTATTTACTGTTGTTGATGTGGGTCACTTGCTGTTAGCCAATTCACTTTCTCATACCAGGAGAGCTGAAAGGAACGAGTATTATTCCCTACCTTTTTCACCAAGTCAATTTGAGGCGTTGGTCTACCCTGCTCTTTAATTTTTATTTTTTCCTCGAAAGGAAGACTGGCAAATTGCTTTGCCAAAATTAAATCAACAATGCTTGGCATCTGTGCGCAGCTTTCTTGCTAGCTGACTAGCCCCCTCAAGTTCAAGTTCAGTCACTCAAATAAACGAAATTTCTGGAACTAAGATAGCAAACTTGACAACACTATATTTACACTTTATTTACAATGAAAATATATACAAACTAAAAAAGCTGGTAGAAACCGTATGTAATGAATGAAATCGAAATGTAAGCTGATCTCTTACAATACACCACAGCACTTGCGAATCCGCATGGGACTAAACTGAAATTCACCGCTGCCTGTCTATAGTTGAAACGAGCTGTCAATCAAAGAAAATATCCGGCCGCTTTCAACAATCACCAGTCTCCTCGTGGAAACTGCCATGTCCCTCCCACTGTGAGGCTCAGAGTCCGTGGGCAGGCATTTTCGCAGTATTTGTCCAATAATCATCTTGCATTTTGAGATTGACAAGCGCATAGCTCCCAAATGCCATTTTAGTCCACTGAGGCTGGGCTGGATCACGCTGTTACAAGGGGGAAAAACTCACGCACACATTAGGCGAACTGGGGAAAGTTATAACAAAATGATTTCGCACTGTAGTTGGGTTGAGCACATATATTTCTATGATTCTGGATCTGAAATAGCAATGTTATAAGATCGGCTATAACATAAGCCTAGCGCAATTCATCCTACACGATGTTCATCATTTTTAGAGGAGGCTGAGCCTCCCTCATTGTCTTAGAGCAATCGCCCGTGTATGAGTCCTTTAAAACAGTGTAACAGTGGTCCAGAGTGTTAGAGTCCCTGGTGGGACACTTAATGCGCTGTTTATATTTTGGCAGTTCGTGGCTGAGGTTTACTCTGTTATCTTTCTGTAAAAAGATATTCAACATGGATGACATTTATAAACAGCTCCTTACTCTCGTGTTGAATTTCAGGAACTTTGGAGCTGAGTTTTGAAACACAGACATGTCCATATTTAACAGGTTTAATCTCAGTCATCACACTGTACCTGAGCACACGACTCCTACGTCCTCCTGGTGTCCACATTCACCCTCTTCACACCGCTGAAATCTGCAGTTCCACAGGGACGTCTCGTTCCCCTCACACTCCACCTCATTCAGCCATATGGACCCAGTTCCAGGACCAAACCAGGCTGGTATGTGGGTACTGAGGGCCTCTCCACACTGCAGCTGTCTGCACACCACCTGCGCATCCTCAATATCCCACGAGTCATCACACACTGTCCCCCACGAGCCGCTGTGGAAAACCTCCAGCCTTCCTGCACAGTCTCCACCAGAACCAACCAGCCTGATGGACCTGGGGTCTGAGTTAAAGATTTATTTAATTTAATAAAGTATATAAAACTAATATCCCTTTGTAGACTATTTGATTTTTCTGTATATTTAATAGAACACTTTAGAAGGATAAAACATTTATTACTGTTGTTAATCGCTGTTCATTGGTCGGTGTTGTTCTGCTTACCTGAGCAGGTGATGTACAGCTGTTCCCCGGAGCTGCAGCTGACATTTTGTGCTCTGCTGCAGTTCCCCAGATGAGCTTCAGTCCCAGAGCAGCTGAAACCCGTTACACACATGTGTTTGTGTTCAGTGGTGGATGGAGAGGAGCGGTAGTTCAGCACAGAGCCACAGCCCAGCTGTCTGCAGAGCACAGACGCCTCAGACAGACTCCACAAGTCCTGGAGAACTCTCCTCCAGTCCTGCCTGAAATAAATCTCCACCTCCCCCTGACACTCGCTCCCTCCAGACAACCGCACTCGCCCCTCATGAAACGCCACGGATGATCCTGAAGCAGAAGAACATGGTTTAAATATTCTAATGAACACTGACTTTATTCACTAACATGGTGTATGTGATGTTAATATCTCACCATTACAGATGACTCCAGCATCGTGTTGATGAGAGCATGCAGCTCGACTCCATGATGAGATGCCACATTGTGAGAGGTGTGTCTCATTCCCCTGACAATCAAACACATCAGCCCAGATGCGGCCACTCCCATTCCCAAACCAGTCAACCTCCACCACAGCCACAGCACTCCCACAGTCCAGCTGTGCACAGAGAACATCTGCAGCTCTCATATCCCAGCTTACAGCACAAACTGTGCCCCACTCACTGAGGTACTGGAGCTCCACTCGACCGGAACAGGAGTCCGGTCCGTTCACCAGCTGCGCCCCTGTGTGAGCTGAACAAACAGCCGAGAGCTCGGTGAAAGAGGAAAATTAACAAAGGCACCTTAAAGTTTGATTGACAGGTTTGTGGTCTCTATTTAAACAGAAGTTAAATCATGATACTTCACCAGAACATTTTAATCCCACATTGTTGTCATGGGAGCAGGTTGAGTGTTTGAATGAAGATGATGTTGGACAGAAGTAAATCTCAGATTCGTTTCCTCTACACTGAAGCTCCTCTGTCCACACCTGACCCTCCCCTCGGCCAAAAGCAGCTGATCCCAGCACCTCCACAGGAATCCCACAGCCCAGCTCTCTGCACACAACTTCTGCATCCTGCTGGTCAAAGTCAGCATCACACACTGTGGACCAGGAACGTCCAAGAAACACCTCCACTCTCCCAGAGCACCGGTGAGGACCAGCAGAGAGTCTCGGCCTTATGTGACCTGTGTTTTATTTCATTGTGTAAATATTGGACACATTTTCAACATGTCAGAATACCAACAAATCATTACAGTGTAGCTGCAAAATGCTTTAGATTTACATAAAATCGAAAATGTAAAAAAAAATTGTTTTGATATTAGATATATTTTTTTCTCAGTACATCAGTTTACCTGAACAGATGACTCCAGCATTAGTATTCTGATTACAGACATGTCCCCCTTGTGAGCTACAGTTGTTCAGTGTTGACTCTGATCCTCTGCAGTACAAATCGTGTATCCAGATTGGTCCGGATCCTCGCCCAAACCCAGTCCAAAACCGCAGATCTACAGGCTCCCCACAGCTCAGCTCTCTACACACCACTGCAGCATCTTTCCAATCCCAGGCAAGACTACACACTGTTCCCCACTGACCATCCTGAAGAACCTCCACTCTCCCAGCACAGCGACTTTCACCATTCACCAACCTCACACCGTCTGAGAGGTGGACAGAACAATGGAATCAGTATGCAAAAAAAAAAACAAATACAAAGATCAGGGTCTGTGATGGTGTCTGTTAGATACAGAACATAATTTCAAAATATTTTTACCCTGTTTTACTCAAAAGATTCTATCCAGACACACAGATGTAAAAGTGAAACATCTTTCTTTCTTTCTGTGATATAATCCTTGTGTACTATTGGTAACAGCAGCATCACAGGACTCTGGTATTTTCTCTGTCAAAATTAATTAAATCAATGACAGTAAATCTCTCATCTCATCTCATTATCTCTAGCCGCTTTATCCTTCTACAGGGTCGCAGGCAAGCTGGAGCCTATCCCAGCTGACTATGGGCGAAAGGCGGGGTACACCCTGGACAAGTCGCCAGGTCATCACAGGGATGACAGTAAATACACTTTGATATTATTTATGACTGTGTTGATGATAGAGATTACAAAACTGTCACATTATTATCATACCTGTCAGTATAAAAACTGTCACATTATTATTGTAACGTGGCTTTTTCGAGACTGATTTTGAGAAAACACAGGGAGAGCTTGTCTGCTCATTAATTCACTTTAATGTCCGCCACAACTGTAGGACACCCGACAACTCAACAACGTGACAGATGACCTGCTGACCTTACACCATATCACTCCGCTAACCATAACCATCACTAACCTTACAGGCAAGGTGTACCGTATTATCAAGTTCCTGATCTAAATGAAGGACAACTTCCACATGTACAACCCCGATTCCAAAAAAGTTGGGACAAAGTACAAATTGTAAATAAAAACGGAATGCAATAATTTACAAATCTCAAAAACTGATATTGTATTCACAATAGAACATAGACAACATATCAAATGTCGAAAGTGAGACATTTTGAAATTTCATGCCAAATATTGGCTCATTTGAAATTTCATGACAGCAACACATCTCAAAAAAGTTGGGACAGGGGCAATAAGAGGCTGGAAAAGTTAAAGGTAGAAAAAAGGAACAGCTGGAGGACCAAATTGCAACTCATTAGGTCAATTGGCAATAGGTCATTAACATGACTGGGTATAAAAAGAGCATCTTGGAGTGGCAGCGGCTCTCAGAAGTAAAGATGGGAAGAGGATCACCAATCCCCCTAATTCTGCGCCGAAAAATAGTGGAGCAATATCAGAAAGGAGTTCGACAGTGTAAAATTGCAAAGAGTTTGAGCATATCATCATCTACAGTGCATAATATCATCAAAAGATTCAGAGAATCTGGAAGAATCTCTGTGCGTAAGGGTCAAGGCCGGAAAACCATACTGGGTGCCCGTGATCTTCGGGCCCTTAGACGGCACTGCATCACATACAGGCATGCTTCTGTATTGGAAATCACAAAATGGGCTCAGGAATATTTCCAGAGAACATTATCTGTGAACACAATTCACCGTGCCATCCGCCGTTGCCAGCTAAAACTCTATAGTTCAAAGAAGAAGCCATATCTAGACATGATCCAGAAGCGCAGATGTCTTCTCTAGGCCAAGGCTCATTTAAAATGGAGTGTGGCAAAGTGGAAAACTGTTCTGTGGTCAGACGAATCAAAATGTGAAGTTCTTTATGGAAATCAGGGACGCCGTGTCATTCGGACTAAAGAGGAGAAGGACGACCCAAGTTGTTATCAGCGCTCAGTTCAGAAGCCTGCATCTCTGATGGTATGGGGTTGCATTAGTGCGTGTTGCATGGGCAGCTTACACATCTGGAAAGACACCATCAATGCTGAAAGGTATATCCAGGTTCTAGAGCAACATATGCTCCCATCCAGACGACGTCTCTTTCAGGGAAGACCTTGTATTTTCCAACATGACAATGCCAAACCACATACTGCATCAATTACAGCATCATGGCTGCGTAGAAGAAGGGTCCGGGTACTGAACTGGCCAGCCTGCAGTCCAGATCTTTCACCCATAGAAAACATTTGGCGCATCACAAAACGGAAGATACAACAAAAAAGACCTAAGACAGTTGAGCAACTAGAATCCTACATTAGACAAGAATGGGTTAACATTCCTATCCCTAAACTTGAGCAACTTGTCTCCTCAGTCCCCAGACGTTTGCAGACTGTTGTAAAGAGAAAAGGGGATGTCTCACAGTGGTAAACATGGCCTTGTCCCAACTTTTTTGAGATGTGTTGTTGTCATGAAATTTAAAATCACCTAATTTTTCTTTTTAAATGATACATTTTCTCAGTTTAAACATTTGATATGTCATCTATGTTCTATTCTGAAAAAAATATGAAATTTTGAAACTTCCACATCATTGCATTCCATTTTTATTTACAATTTGTACTTTGTCCCAACTTTTTTGGAATCGGGGTTGTACAGTATGCAGTATGTGCTGTAATTACCATGAATGAAATTATATTAACTCTTTCATTAAGAGGAAAATTCAATAATTCACCAAACAAATGATACAAAAATAAATCTCATCTTACTTTATCATACCTGTCACTATAACTGTACTCTGATCAGCTGGAACAGCATCATCCTCGTTCTCAGGATCATTTCCTACAGTAACACACAGATATTTAAAGTGATGAAGTCAGAATGAACATTAAAGTGACAGAAATAGTGTTGAAGAGTCACAACAATCCCAGTGGGCCAGATTCAGAACCAGTGAAGTCCAGAAGTCACATCAGAATGTCAGCAGGGAGAGTTCCTCATATTCAGAGTCCTGTTACACAGCTGCTTCAGGCAGTTTTATGTGTTCTTCCTTTATATTATTCACATTTAATATCATCATTTTATTAACACTCATCATTAAATTCACAAAATATCTGGGACTGAAAATCGCACTTTTTACATTTCCTGTCAAATGTAACACGAAACAAGAAAGAAACAACCTGTAGCAAGAAACAGTTTAAAAATAAAAAGACTAATATGATGGTATAGGAATGAGATGGCGAGCACTGAGTCGATCATATTGATAAGATTTTGATGCCTGAATAGTTCTATTAATTTAATTATATGGCTTCCACACTCATTGTTCTCCAGCTTATAAAATGGGCCCTGATCCAGAACATCATGTTCTATTGTAGTCAGTTTTTTCATGCTTTAGATTGGAATTTTAATTCTTCAAATGAATAAAACATGATGTCTGTGTTAATTCCATCTGCTCTCCTGTTCAGAAAACATAATCACGGTGTGAAGGATAATCTGACCGAGCGCTCGTCTGATACACTTACAGAGAAACTTTAAGTTCATTTATAATTTTGGCCATAAAGACTTCACTCCTCCAGATAAGCAATATTTCTTATTCACATGTGTCTCCTCCAACATCCTCCATGTGAAACAACCTTTTTGTGCACTATAAGTGTGAATATTGGTAATCATTTAATACCATCATATTTATGTCTTGATTATTGTCCTTGAATGACGCTCCATCGTGTTTTTGAGTGAATTTACAGCATGAATATAAATGTCAGCATGGCATTGTTGTTCCAGCAAACTGTCAGATGGTGGCGCTGGAGTTAACACTGCTCCTCACTCAGGCTGAT
Source organism: Neoarius graeffei (assembly GCF_027579695.1). Classification (NCBI taxonomy): domain Eukaryota; kingdom Metazoa; phylum Chordata; class Actinopteri; order Siluriformes; family Ariidae; genus Neoarius; species Neoarius graeffei. The sequence continues at coordinate 1,059,687 of NC_083589.1, read as the reverse complement.
ATCACGCAAGAAACACGCGTTTAAGTTCAACATCAGAAACGCACGCAACTGAGACACGCCTCTGTTGTAGATAAACTCCGCCCTGAAAATAAGTCAGTTATTACATCGCAGGTCTGAATACTGATGTGGAGATTTAAATATAATTTAAAATTTCTTCTAATTTGTCAAAGAAACTGAACAGAATCTCACTGAGCAGAATGTAATGTAATAATCACAAAACACAATCAGAGTTCTCTGTTGTTTCATCGAAATCAAAGAAAAAGCAGAGTGTGAATGTTTAAGGCAGAGCTTATTACCCTCAGGGTTGTGATCCCACCAGAGGTCACCTGAGATATTATTATTATTATTATTATTATTATTATTATTATTATTATTATTATTATTATTATCAGTAGTAGTAAAATGATCATATAGTGTGTAATTCCTCGAAAGCTGATTTTACAGCAGATTGCAGTGACGCTGCGTCCAACACACTGTCATGTTCATCAAAGTGGACTTTACACCAGACCCCGACAGCGCATTCTATTATGATCAACATTTATTTTATTGAACTTAAATATCGATTGTGGTAATAAATATATTTTTGAGCATATATTTTAAATGTTAAGATTAAAACCAATTTACCTGAGCAGGTGACTCCAGCATCTGCACCATGATTACAGTCATTTTTCCTCAACCCTGCTGATGTACAGTTCTTCAGTGTCGACTCTGATCCTCTACAGTTCACATCATCCATCCAGATTGGTCCAGATCCTCGTCCAAAGTGAGCCTTATACCGAAAATTTACAGGCTCCCCACAGCGCAGCTCTCTACACACCACCGCAGCTTCTCTCGTATCCCAGAAATCATTACACACTGTTCCCCACTGACCATCATGAAGAACCTCCACTCTCCCAGCACAGCGACTTCCACCATTCACCAACCTCACACTGCCTGAGAGAGAGAGAGAGAGAGAGAGAGAGAGAGAGAATCCACATAAACCAGACCATCAAATAAAACTTCTCTCTCTCTCTCTCACACACACACACACACACACACTCTTTATCTCTCTCTCTCTCTCTCTCTCATGCTCTCTCTTTCTCTCTCTCTCTCTCTCACACACACACACACACACACACACACACACACACACATTTTTAGTCAGAATATCAATAAATCATGACAGTGGAGGAGCAAAATTTCATCAAATCGATCAAAACAATAATTTTCATCTCATTATCTCTAGCCGCTTTATCCTTCTACAGGGTCGCAGGCAAGCTGGAGCCTATCCCAGCTGACTACGGGCGAAAGGCGGGGTACACCCTGGACAAGTCGCCAGGTCATCACAGGGCTGACACATAGACACAGACAACCATTCACACTCACATTCACACCTACGGTCAATTTAGAGTCACCAGTTAACCTAACCTGCATGTCTTTGGACTGTGGGGGAAACCGGAGCACCCGGAGAAAACCCACGCCGACACGGGGAGAACATGCAAACTCCACACAGAAAGGCCCTCGCCGGCCCCGGGGCTCGAACCCAGGACCTTCTTGCTGTGAGGCGACAGCGCTAACCACTACACCACCGTGCCGCCCACAATAATTTTACTATTTGTTATATTTTTTCCTAAATACAGCAGTTTACCTGAACAGGTGACTCCAGCGTCACGACCGTGACCACAGTAATCCCCCCTCCCATCTGATCTACAGTTCTTCAGTGTCGACTCTGATCCTCTACACTGCACACCAACCAGCCAGATTGGTCCTGATCCCGCTCCAAAGTCACTGTTTTGTGTTGCATTTACAGGCCCCCCACAGCCCAGCTCTCCACACACCACTGCAGCATCGTCCAGATCCCAGTCATCACCACACACTGTTCCCCACTGACCATCCTGAAGAACCTCCACTCTCCCAGCACAGCGACTTCCACCATTCACCAACCTCACACCGTCTGAGAGAGAGAGAGAGAGAGAGAGAGAGAGAGAGAGCATGTGTGTGTGTGTGTGTGTGAGAGAGAGAGAGAGAGAGAGAGAGAGAAAATCCACAAAAACCATAACATCATGTTCTCTCTCTTTCTCTCTCTCTCACACACACACACACACACACACACACACACACACACACACACACATTGTTCGCCAGAATATCAATAAATCATTACAATGGAGGGGCAAAATTTAGTCAAATCGATCAAAACAATAATTTTACTATTTGTTATATTTTTTCCTAAATTCAGCAGTTTACCTGAACAGGTGACTCCAGCATCACGACCGTGACCACAGTAATCCCCCCTCCCATCTGATCTACAGTTCTTCAGTGTCGACTCTGATCCTCTACACCACACATAAACCATTCAGATTGGTCCTGATCCCGCTCCAAAGTCACCATATTGTGGTGCATTTACAGGCTCCCCACAGCCCAGCTCTCTACACACCACTGCAGCTTCTCTCATATCCCAGCCACGACCACACACTGTTCCCCACTGACCATCCTGAAGAACCTCCACTCTCCCAGCACAGCGACTTCCACCATTCACCAACCTCACACTGCCTGAGAGAGAGAGAGAGAGAGAGAGAGAGAGAGAGAGTGTGTGTGTGTGTGTGTGTGTGTGTGTGTGTGTGTGTGTGTGTGAGAGAGAGAGAGAGAGAGAGAGAGAGAGAAAGAAACTGATACCTGGTACGGCGGTGGGTGGAACTGGTGGAGGACCAACACTTTGACCTGGAGACATCAAAACATCACATTAATTTAAATATTATAAAACATATATTTAATAAGGTAATAAAACTCTCCCAGAAACTGAAAGTTACACAAATCAAAATATCCGTCCATTATCTGTAGCCGCTTATCCTGTACAGGGTCACGGGCTGGAGCCTATCCCAGCTGACTATGGGCGAGAGGTGGGGTTCACCCTGGACACGTCACCAGGTCATCACAGGGCTCAGATCAAAATACACTGAATGAAATTTCATATAATTAATACTCTTTACTTACATTTGTAAATACAGGTAATTTTGTTGAATTAAAAAAGAAAGATAAATGAATCTCATCCTTTTGAAAAGAGGATTATAGCAGAAAGAAGGAGACTATAAGGTCGAAGGTCATCGCTTCTGACTGATGGAGATGCTCTGATCATCAAATAATGTTTTACACAGTTAGTAAATGTTACAGTTTCATTGAAGCATTTTCCTTTATTCTTTAACTTTCACATTATTGGTTTACAATATTACTGTGTGATTATTATATATTTTATACAATAAATCATTACAAGAGAAAGAGAGAAAGAGAGAGAGAGAGAAACTGATACCTGGTATGTCGGTGGGTGGAACTGGTGGAGGACCAACATTTTTTCCTGAAGACATCAAAACATCACATTAATCTGAATATTATCAAACTGATATTTAAGAATAGAATAAAACTCTACCAGAAAGCTGAAAGTTCTGCAAATCATAATATATTTCCACTCTTTACTTAAATTGGTAAATACAGATAAATTTGTATAATTTAAAAAATGAGAAATGAACATCATCCTTTAGAAAAGAGGCTATAAAGATTACAGCAGAAAGAAGCAGACTATAAGGTTGAAGGTCATCGCCTCTGACTGATGGAGATGCTCTGATCATAAAATAATGTTTACACATGACCTGAGCACAACTTTCCACCTCAGAACCGAGCTCAGGTTTCACCTTTCTGGCAGATGAATGGTTTGGAGCTCGAGCAGTTTCGATCACTGAATTTTCCCCTATAATTGTCCTCTATGCCGTGGATTTGTACGCAGCGCTCAAAAACCTTCCAGTTATCCGGCTCACCCTCACCCCATGGCAAGAAGTCCTGGAGACAGCAAACCAGAAATCATGAAAGAAAATAATGACAATATGACAGGACATACAGTTACTCGTATTGTTAGATAATCAATTACAGGGTGGAGTGATGAAGCAGAGTTAATCTCACCACACTAAAGTTGATTATTATCCTGTAAAAATATGTCCTGATGTGTTTTATTCCTCTTATACCACAACAATGTGACAAAGATTTAAATTTGAATTCAATAAAAAACAAAACACATGTAATACTTTTTTTCACTTAAAGTTACAGTCAATGTTGTGGAACATCTGCAGAACAAGTAAGTTCCTGTTATCTTCTATGTTATAGCAGCTGTAATCGGTCGTTCCCTCACTTTCTCATGGAGTTAATAAAAAAATGTAATGCATGAAACACAACATCCTCCAGCCGTCTGGGAAAAAGTTTCAGTTTTCCCTTTGACTACTACAAAGCACTGACACTGGAGACTCCTTCCATAAATGTTAAATAAACATCTCCTGACCCTGGAGAAAATAATTATATTTCATTTGCTTATCTGGAGCATCGACTGTAAAAGACCCTCTGAATGAGCTGTTGCTAACGAAACAACGTATAAGAACGAGAGCATTAATATAAACCTGTGATTTAGAGCTACACTTTTGTTTTAGTTGCTGTTATAGAAAATTAATCAACACCTTCTGACCAATCAGAATCGAGAATCCATCAGCGCTGTGGTGTCGGAGAATTTATTGAAGATGTCTTAATATTTTATTTCATCAGAATAAATATTGTATAGAAAAGTGATATACAATAAAAAGTGGTTAAAAAGATGTTTTTGGAAACAAACCAACAACTGAACATGGACATAAACTATTTAAAGTCATTTTAAAATGATGCTTTAGGGTTAAAATGAGAGCCTTTACTTCAAGTACATGCTGAAGGATATTGAGGGAGTGTTACATACGGAAGGCGTTCCATCAGACCAGACAAAGTTTCCCTCATGTAGTCGGTCATTAAGTCCAATCCAGGAAGCTCTGGGAATGTGAGCTTGAGAAAGAAAAAACATAAACACAGTCATATTCAAATCCCACCTACTACATGAAGCTACTAAGAGATGTAAAGAGCGAACACATGCTCATGAAAACCAGTTCATTCCCAAAACTCACACTTGCCTCAGAGTATAATCTGATTAATGATGAAAAACATGTCTGAGTAAGAAATGAGAAGAAGAAGAAGAAGAAGAAGAAGAAGAAGAAGCCTTTATTTGTCACATGTACACTCAAGCACAGTCAAATGTCTCCTCTGAATTTAACCCTCTGAAGCAGTGAATACACACACAAGTCCGCAATGAGCACACACACACACACACACACACACACACACACACACACACACACACACACACACAGAGCAGTGGGCAACTATGCTACAGTACATCACCCAGGGAGCAGTTGGGGGTTTAGGGGCCTTGTTAAAGGGCTCTTCAGCCCAAGGCTGCCCCCATGTTAACCAAACCACATGTCTTTGGACTGTGGGAGAAACCAGAGCACCCGGAGGAAACCCGCACTGACACGGGGATAACATGCAAACTCCACACAGAAAGACCCCCGTCAGCCACTGGGCTCAAACCCAGAACCTTCTTGCTGTGAGGTGACAGTGTGAACCACTACACCACCATGATGCCCAGCATGAGCAGCTGTCTGTTACTCACCTGTTATGAATCCAACTGTCTCCTGGTTGTGGACGCTGGCCAGGTGTCCGTTCTGGGAGCTGCAATAGTTTTCAGCATCCTGCCACGTTTTATCTGATTCACTGCTGAAATGATAGCAGTAATCCCCGTCAAGATGATATCCCTGATCACAGTGAAATTCTGCAGCCAGAGAAACCGGGATAATATACGATAAAGAGAGACAAGAGAGAAGGATGAAGACTTTATTTACAAAATACAGTATTTAGGATAAATTACTTAAACTGTGGGTGGTACAAAGAGCAACTGGACTTGCTTGAAGATTCCTGAAGATGTTTCACCTCTCATCCAAAAGGCTTCTTCAGTTCTGTCTGACAAATGGGGAGGATCAGGTAATTATCCTCTCATGGATGAAAAGCAATCCTAAGGTGTCGTTGAGTCATCCTGTTGGTGTGGGTCACTGAGGGCTACAAACACAACATTCTGGTACATTTCACACCCAGTAACACCCTGAAGCAGAAACTGGTCCACCCTAAGGACAGAATAGCCACATACAAACAGGACAACGTAGTGTATGCAATTCAGTGCAGTGAGGAATGCACAGACTCGTATATTGGGGAATATACGAGTATATACAAAACAACAATATTGGGGAATATACGAGTATATACAAAACAACTGCTTCACAGGTGCATGGCTCAACACAGGAGAGCCAGTTCCTCAGGCCAGGACTCTGCTGTCTATCTTCATCTTAACAACAAAGGACACTCATTTCAGGATTGCAACGTATGCATTTTAGCCAGAGAGGATCGTTGGTATGAGCGAGGAGTTAAAGAAGCCATTTTTGTCAACCTGGAACGGCCATCACTGAACAGAGGTGGTGGTCTAAAACACCATTTATCAGCCACCTACAATGCAGTCCTTGGCATAGTTCCCAGACAACTGAATGCACACCAAAACCCAGCTGTTTTCAGTGACTCACAGGAGGACAGAGAGAACCAACAAACCATTGATCACCCCGATGACTCTCGAGGCCGTTCACACCCAGCCCCCAGTGACCCACACCAACAGGATGACTCAACAACACCTTAGGATTGCCGTTCATCCATGAGAGGATAAATGCCTGATACTCCCTATTAGTCAGACAGAACTGAAGAAGCCTTTCGGATGAGAGGTGAAACATCTTCAAGACTCTTGAAGCAAGTCCAGTTGCTCTTTTTACCACCCACAGTTTACTATGACCTGGATGACTGAAAATCTTCACAGACATATAAATTACTTAGTTTTGTAGATGTTACAGTTTCACTGAAGCATTTTCCTTTATTATTTAACTTTCATATTATTGGTTTACAATATTACTGTGTGATTACTGTATTATAGCGGAGCTCTGAGCGGAGCACCATACCTAAGAAAAAATGGTAAACCCATCAAGTCGATTTTTTGTGGTTTGTCCGTGGAAATGTACATGTACCACTGGTCATACACACTGCCTAGTGGTCAGTGTTAGTAATTACCAGTCATACACACCGCCTAGTGGCCAGTGTTAGTAATTACCAGTCATACACACCGCCTAGTGGCCAGTGTTAGTAATTACCAGTCATACACACGGCCTAGTGGTCAGTGTTAGTAATTATCAGTCATACACACCACCTTGTGGCCAGTGTTAGCAATTACCAGTCATACACACTGCCTGGGGGCGGCATGGTGGTGTAGTGGTTAGCGCTGTCACCTCACAGCAAGAAGGTCTGGGTTCGAGCCCCATGGCCAGCGAGGGCCTTTCTGTGTGGAGTTTGGATGTTCTCCCTGTGTCCGCGTGGGTTTCCTCCGGGTGCTCCGGTTTCCCCCACAGTCCAAAGACATGCAGGTTAGGTTAACTGGTGACTCTAAATTGACTGTAGGTGTGAATGTGAGTGTGAATGGTTGTCTGTGTCTATGTGTCAGCCCTGTGATGACCTGGCGACTTGTCCAGGGTGTACCCTGCCTTTCACCCGTAGTCAGCTGGGATAGGCTCCAGCCTGCCTGCGACCCTGTAGAACAGGATAAAGCAGCTAGAGATAATGAGATGAGATGAGATGAGACACACCGCCTAGTGGCCAGTGTTAGTAATTGCCAGTCATACACACTGCCTGGTGGCCTGTGTTAGTAATTACCAGTCATAGACACCGCCTAGTGGCCAGTGTTTGTAATTCCCAGTCATACACACCACCGAGGGCGGCACGGTGGTGTAGTGGTTAGCGCTGTCACCTCACAGCAAGAAGGTCTGGGTTCGAGCCCCGTGGCCGAAGAGGGCCTTTCTGTGCAGAGTTTGCATGTTCTCCCCGTGTCCGCATGGGTTTCCTCCGGGTGCTCTGGTTTCCCCCACAGTCCAAAGACATGCAGGTTAGGTTAACTGGTGACTCTAAATTGACCGTAGGTGTGAATGTGAGTGTGAATGGTTGTCTATGTGTCAGCCCTGTGATGACCTGGCGACTTGTCCAGGGTGTACCCCACCTTTCACCTGTAGTCAGCTGGGATAGGCTCCAGCTTGCCTGCGACGCTGTAGAACAGGATTAAGCGGCAAGAGAAAATGAGATGAGATGAGATGAGAAAATGAGATGAGATGAGACACACCACCTAGTGGTCAGTGTTAGTAATTACCAGTCATACACACCACCTAGTGGACAGTGCAAGCCAGTAAAGAAATAGAACAAAAGAGACTGGCTATGATATGAGAAAATTCTACAACCCAGAAACAGATGGGAGCTCCACTTTTAGGCAGTGCCTAAATCTCATCTCATCTCATTATCTCTAGCCGATTTATCCTGTTCTACAGGGTCACAGGCAAGCTGGAGCCTATCCCAGCTGACTACGGGCGAGAGGCGGGGTACACCCTGGACAATTCGCCAGGTCATCACAGGGCTGACACATAGACACAGGCAACCATTCACACTCACATTCACACCTACGGTCAATTTAGAGTCACCAGTTAACCTAACCTGCATGTCTTTGGACTGTGGGGGAAACCGGAGCACCCGGAGGAAACCCACGTGGACACGGGGAGAAGATACAAACTCCGCACAGAAAGGCCCTCGCCAGCCACGGGGGCTCGAACCCGGACCTTCTTGCTGTGAGGCGACAGCACTAACCACTACACCACCGTGCCGCCCCAGTGCCTAAATCTATATCTTATACTTTATACAATAAAGCATTACAATGGGAAAAAAGACAGACAGAGAGAGAGAGAGAGAAAGAGAGAGAGAGAGAAACTGATACCTGGTACGGCGGTCGGTGGAACTGGTGGAGGACCAACATTTTTTCCTGAAGACATCAAAACATCACATTTATCTGAATATTATCAAACTGATATTTAAGAATAGAATAAAACTCTACCAGAAAGCTGAAAGTTCTGCAAATCATAATATATTTCCACTCTTTACTTAAATTGGTAAATACAGATAAATTTGTATCATTAGAAAAAAATTAGAAAGGAACATCATCCTTTTGAAAAGAGGATATAAAGATTACAGCAGAAAGAAGCAGACTATAAGGTCAAAGGTCATCGCCTCTGACTGATGGAGATGCTCTGATCATAAAATAATGTTTACACATGACCTGAGCACAACTTTCCACCTCAGAACCGAGCTCAGGTTTCACCTTTTTGGCAGATGAATGGTTCGTAGCTCGAGCAGTTGAGATCACTGAATTTTCCTGTGTAATAGTCCTCCATGGTGAGGATTTGTATGCAGTGCTCATTGTTGTTCCAGTTATCTGGCTGACCCCAACCCCACGGCAAGAAGTCCTGGAGACAGCAAACCAGAAATCATGAAAGAAAATAATGACAATATGACAGGACATACTGTTATTGTTAGATAATCAATTACAGGATGGAGTGATGAAGCAGAGTTAATCTCACCACGCTAAAGTTGATTATTATCCTGTAAAAATATGTCCTGATGTGGTTTTTTTTCCACTTAGACCACAACAGTGTGACAAATATTTAAATTTGTATTCAATAAAAAAGCAAAACAACAACAAGAACAAAAACAAACGGGTACTACTTTTATTCACTTAAAGTTATAGTCAATGTTGTGGAACATCTGCAGAACAAGTAAGTTCCTGTTATCTTTTACGTTACAGCAGATATAATTGGTCGTTCCCTCACTTTCTCATGGAGTTAATAAAAACTGTAATGCATGAAATGCAACATCCTGCAGCTGTCTGGGAAAAAGTTTTAGTTTTCCCTTTGACTATTCCAAAGCACTGACACTGGAGACTCCTTCCATAAATGTTAAATAAACATCTCTTGACCCTGGAGAAAATAATTATTTTTCATTTGCTTATCTGGACCATTGACTGTAAAAGACCCTCTGAATGAGCTGTTGCTTTCGAAACAATGTATAAGAACGAGAGCATTAATATAAACCTGTGATTTAGAGCTACACTTTTGTTTTAGTTGCTGTTATAGAAAATTAATCAACACCTTCTGACCAATCAGAATTGAGAATCCATCAGCGCTGTGGTGTTGGAGAATTTATTGAAGATGTCTTAATATTTTATTTCATCAGAATAAATATTGTATCGAAAAGAGATATACAATAATAAGTGGTTCAAATACATATTTCTGTAAAGATACCAACAACTGAACATGGACATAAACTATTTAAAGTCATTTTAAAATGATGCTTTAGGGTTAAAATGAGAGCCTTTACTTCAAGTACATGCTGAAGGATATTGAGGGAGTGTTACATACGGAAGGTGTTCCATCAGACCAGACAAAGTTTCCCTCATGTAGTCGGTCATTAAGTCCAATCCAGGAAGCTCTGGGAATGTAAGCTTGAGAAAGAAAAAACATAAACACAGTCATATTCAAATCCCACCTACAGTACTACATGAGGCTACTAAGAGATGTAAAGAGTGAACACATGCTCATGAAAACCAGTTCATTCCCAAGACTCATGCTTGCCTCAGAGAATAATCTGATTAATGATGAATAACATGTCTGAGTGAGAAATGAGAAGAAGAAGAAGAAGAAGGAGAAGAAGAAGAAGAAGAAGAAGAAGAAGAAGAAGCCTTTATTTGTCACATGCAGACTCAAGCAAGGGAAAATGCCTCCTCTGAATTTAACCCTCTGAAGCAGTGAACACACACACAAGTCAGCAATGAGCACACACACACAGAGCAGTGGGCAGCTATACTACAGCACCTGGGGCAGTTGGGGGTTAGGGGCCTTGCTAAAGGGCTCTTCAGCCCAAGGCTGCCCCCATGTTAACCAAACTGCATGTCTTTGGACTGTGGGAGAAACCGGAGCACCCAGAGGAAACCCACACTGATATGGGGAGAACATGCAAACTCCACACAGAAAGACCCCTGTCATCCACTGGGCTTGAACCCAGAACCTTCTTGCTGTGAGGTGACAGTGCTCTCCACTACACCACCATGCCGCCCAGCATGAGCAGTTGTCTGTCACTCACCTGTTATGAATCTGACTGTCTCCTGGTTGTGGACACTGGCCAGGTGTCCGTTCTGGGAGCTGCAATAGTTTTCAGCATCCTGCCATGTTTTATCTGATTCACTATTGAAGTGATAGCAGTAATCCCCGTAGAGATGATATCCCTGATCACAGTGATATTCTGCAGCCAGAGAAATTGGGATAATATATGACAAAGAGAGGCAAGAGAGAAGGATGAAAACTTTATTTGCGAAATACAGTATTTAGTATAAATTACTTCGTTTAGTAAATGTTACAGTTTCATTGAAGCATTTTCCTTTATTATTTAACTTTCATATTATTGGTTTACAATATTACTGCATGATTATTATATATTTTATACAATAAAGCATTACAAAGAGAAGAGAGAGATATTTCAGTTTATATTGTGGTTTTTGAGAATTCTCTCTCTCTCTCTCTCTCTCTCTCTCTCACACACACACACACACACACACACACACACACACACACACACACACACATATATGAAAACAGCCTTGTGTTAGTTCAGGTGTTTTTACTCACAATAAATCATGTGTAAACTCTAAAGATTAATCTGGAGCTGATTTTATAACTGATGCCTCAGAAAAACCCTGAGGATGGTGTGTGTTTGCTCATCTACAGCTTTTAAAATTCTATAACAATGAAAGTTTCACTGTTTATAAAGTTACGATGGAGCCATGAGAGTTTCTCAGATTTCATGGTTAAAAATCATCCCTCCTGTTAAAGTGAGACGTGTGTGATGTTTTAGTGTGAATAATCAGTGTGTTCTTACCTGCAGTGGAGAGAGAGAATGTGGAAGAGAGAAGAATAAAACTCAGACAGATTTCCATCTCCCTCCTTGCTGTACACGATGTGTTCACCTCCACTCATCCAGAGAGACTGAGAGAAGTGTGTCCCCTCACTCAGCCCCTACAGAGAGAGAGAGAGAGAGAGAGAGAGAGAGAGACCAATCACACTCACTATTACCTTATAAGAAAGATGAGAGGAAATCATCACACAGCCTCAAGAACAAATCAGAGGAGGCATCTTTCACTTTCTCCATATATATCAAAATAACATCAGTGCTGATGAACAGAGCTCCTCCTCCCGGCTCTGAGGTGTGTGACTGATGAACAGAGCTCCTCCTCCCGGCTCTGAGGTGTGAGACTGATGAGAGTCGGCCACATCACACACTGATTTCAGAGAGAGGAAGCACTCAGCTCTCATACAGTATTAATTCCTGACAGCTGCACAGAGCAGATACACACACACACACACACTGATAAACCACTGCAGCATAATGCAACTACATCAGCCCCCCCCACACACACACATTTTATAGATAGATAGATAGATAGATAGATAGATAGATAGATAGATAGATAGATAGATAGATAGATAGATAGATAGATAGATAGATATAAAACAAATAAAACTATGTGGGTGTGGCAAAATTAGATGATGTACGTGTATAAACTCATGATTGATGATGTTTGTGTTCCTGAGAATAGAATCTTTATTGTTATCATACAGGTACAGTCACATTTGGGTTGCAGTAAAAAAAAAATCCTAAAATTTCCAGAATTAGAAATAAAAATATGGATGTATATAATGATGAGAATGTGGGCTGTAGAACGGTACAGCAGCTTATAGAGGTAGTCAGGGCAGGTGAAAGGGCAATAGTGCAGTATCAGCTTGTGCGATATTGATTTATTCCTTGTCCATGATTGAGATTTTAAAATCTGGAGATAAATGATATAATCATCCTGAACTGACGGCCGATTCATGAGCTTGGGAATCGCTTGCCGGTGTCGTGTCCAATTCAGACTCCCAGCAGAATCAGACTGCTCTTCATGTGTGTTACAGAATCCGTATAGTGAAGCTGCACATTTCCTCCAGTTTCTGTTGAGAACATGCGATGTGAGGAAAAGGACACTATGAGGCCTGCATGCGAAGGGAAGTTGGATTCTGAACATCACACTCACAAAGTCTTCAGGTCATTAGATGCATTTAGTTTCACTGTGAGGCTCTTTGTTGGGATGTTTTGAGTTATTCTGGTGGTTACTGTGGAGGACAGATGGTAGTAGGTACCATTTTTATGATGGTCTTTGGTATGACCTGACCGTGAATAGAACTCACAATCTCCCGATCGAGAGGCAGACACGCTACCACTAGGCCACTAGCTGCAATACAGATGCGCATGGGGAGTTAAACTCTCGTGGTTACCAGAGGACTAGCCCCCCCACTGTAACCGTAGCTATGTAATAGGTGAGAGGCCGAGGGCTATGGAAACGGAGATCGGCGCCGCCCGATGCGCCACCATGGCGCGGGAAGGACTTTAACTTAACTTTAACTGTGGAGGACAATTAAAAATGAACTGCAATCTACCAAGAGAAGAGAAACAGCAGAAATCAGGTCCATCTGCATGTGCACATGAAAGGGAGTCAGATTCTGCAGGGAGTCAGAATTCAGCACAACACAGGCACAAAAACAGCAAAAATAAATCCCTTTCTAAATCACATCACCATTAACATTATTCATTAGATCTGACACGTCACTGTCGGCCCATTTCATCTTTTAGGGCCACATTTTGGTCTTTTTTTCTCTTTCAGCTGAAGACTCTTTTTGGTGACATTCCAAATAATTATAATTAACTGGGCTCCTGAGGGCCACAACAGAAAAGTATTTGCCCCATCATCTGGTGGTCACTAGTTCAGATCCTGATGATGTCATAGCCATCCATGGCCAGAAGCCCAAGAGATCTGTGCTCTCAGGGAGGGAGGGGTGGTGTACTCTTTGACTCGTGTCTATTACAGTGACGATAGCCAATCATGGGCATCTGTGAGCTCTTGCTCATGGGCAGAGACCGTTTTCCTCTGAGTGTGTTACTCTGCCCCCTAATGTTACATCAGCAGCTGCATCAAAAAGATGCAGTCGGCTGGTGTCACATTCCTTGGAGGACATGCATGAAATTCTTTGCTGTCCCTGATTGGTAGCTGTCATGTGATAGAGGAGACCTGTCTGGTGCATGGGAACTGACCATGACACCCCCACTACATCATCTGAACACACACACACTCACGTAATATTTAATCTGGTATTATGTTAAACATTAAATGTTTAATAACTTAAGTATTACACTATAATAATAATAATAATAATCTTATCTCATTATGTCTAGCCACTTTATCTTTCTACAGGGTCGCAGGCAAGCTGGAGCCTATCCCAGCTGACTACGGGCGAAAGGCGGGGTGCACCCTGGACAAGTTGCCAGGTCATCACAGGGCTGACACACAGACACAGACAACCATTCACACTCACATTCACACCTACGGTCAATTTAGAGTCACCAGTTAACCTAACCTGCATGTCTTTGGACTGTGGGGGAAACCGGAGCACCTGGAGGAAACCCATGCGCACACGAGGAGAACATACAAACTCCACACAGAAAGGCCCTCGCCGGCCATGGGGCTCGAACCCGGACCTTCTTGCTGTGAGGCGACAGCACTAACCACTACACCACCATGCTGCCCCTAATAATAATAATAATAATAATAATAATAATAATAATAATTCAATTTCAGTTTGATTTTTTATTATAATTTTCCATCCACAAGATGGCAGTAAAACACTTCCAAACTGACATTGTGTTTCATGAAATGTATTTTTCTCTGAACTGACCTGCTGAGGGTGCTGTTAGAATGTTGCTGGTTGATGATGACGATGATGATGAGAGGTGAAATGAAGAACATTATCTTGTAACAATGGCAACTGAAAAGGGGTGGGGTATATTAGGCAGTGGCAGTGTGAGCTATATATGGCACCCTGGGCAAACACACATCCCTCCCCCCATCAATCTCCACCCACTGATTGTTTTTTTTTCTAAAACAAAAATTATCTCATCTCATCTCATTATCTGTAGCCGCTTTATCCTTCTACAGGGTCGCAGGCAAGCTGGAGCCTATCCCAGCTGACTATGGGCGAAAGGCGGGGTACACCCTGGACAAGTCGCCAGGTCATCACAGGGCTAAAACAAAAATTATTTTTTTTTAATTATTTTTTTTAAATTCAGCCACGTGTTTTTTTTTTTGTTTGTTTGTTTCTTTGTTTTCTTTCTTTTTTTTCCCACAAAAATTGTGATTGCTAGATGACTGGGCCAGATCTTCTCCACAATGGCAGGTCTGGTGGGGTGTTCCCAGTATGCAGTGGTGATTTTCTCCCAAAAGGCATCCAAAGAAGTAAAACTGGTGAACTGGTGAGAGGGTCATGGGCACCCAAGGCTCACTGATGCACGAGGGGAGCGAAGGCTAGACCATCTTGTCCCACCACACAGAAGAGCTCCTGTAACACAACCTGCTGAAAAAGTTCCTGCTGGCTGTGATAGAAAGGAGTCAGAACACACAGTGCATTGTAACGTGCTGTGTTTGGGGTTGTGTAGCTGCAGAGCAGTCAGAGTGCCCATGCTGACCCCTGTCCACTGCCAAAAGACCTACAATGGGGACATGAGCATCAGAACTGGACCAAAGAGGAAAGGAAGAAGGTGGCCTGGTCTGATCAATCACATTTTCTTTTATATCATGTGGATGGCCAGGTGTGTGTGTGTTGTTTACCTCGGGAAGAGATGGCACCAGGATGCACTATGGGAAGAAGGCAAGCGGGAGGAGGCAGTGTGATGCTCTGGGCAATGTTCTGCTGGGAAACCTTGGGTCCTCACATTCATGTAGATTACCATGTACCATCTCCATACCTGGGCATCACAGTGGTGTAGTGGTTATCACTGTCACCTCACAGCAAGAAGGTTCTGGGTTTGAGCCCAGTGGCTGACAGGGGCCTTTCTGTGTGGAGTTCATGTTCTCCTTGTGTCCGCGAGGGTTTCCTCTGGGTGCTCCGGTTTCCCCCACAGTCCAAAGACATGCAGGTTAGGTTAACTGGTGACTCTAAATTGACCGTAGGTGTGAATGTGAGTGTGAATGGTTGTGTGTCTCTGTGTGTTGCCCTGTGATGATCTGGTGACTTGTCCAGGGTGAACCCCACCTCTCACGCATAGTCAGCTGGGATAAGCTCCAGCTTGCCTGTGACCCTGTAGGACAGGATAAGCACCTACAGATAATGGATGGATGGATAATAAGAATAATCCAGCAGCATCCTAACAGCGCCCTCAGCAGGTCAGTTAAGAAAAAAAAAACACATTTCACTCAACAGCAATTGCGGGTTGGAAGCGTTTTACTGCCATCTAGTGGATGGAAAATTTGTCATGGTGTGTGTGTGTGTGTGTGTGTGTGTGTGTGTGTGTGTGTGTGTGCGTGTGAATTGTGAATGACAGAATGAATGAAGCTGAAAAGTGATAGTCTTCAAAATAAAGTGTGTTTGAACATCATCTCCTGTCTGTCGTGCTTCCTGATGCCACCCACATCAGGGTGAACTACGATTGGGTTTTTGTTTTGTTTTGGGTTTTTTTTTCTGTTTTTCTGGTGGGAAATCAGTAAAATTACAAGTAAAATATTGCCTTTTCCCCAACATGTTCAACTGGTCACAATCAGCTCTAGATGTCACCAGAAGTGTACACACACACACACACACACACACACACACTACTGTGCAAAACTCTTGGGGATGCGTAAAGAAATGCTGTAGAACAAAGACACCTTCAAGATAAGTTTTAGTGAAAGTCTTGCAGAACCAGCCACAGTTCTTCTGGAGGTTTTTACTGTCACACTTGTTTCTTATTTTTGCAGAAAACTCAGCAGCCTTCTTTTTTTTTTCCTGAAAATTATCTTTTCTGTAATCTGCTGCTTTCTTTACTGATATTCAATCATTTTTTTAAGATGAAGAACAGCAACAACTTTATCACACGTACACTCAAGCACAGTGAACTTCCTCTCTGCATTTAACCCATCTGAAGCAGTGAACACACACACACAGACACGTGAGCAATGAGCACACACACTTACACCCAGAGCAGTGGGCAGCTATGCTACAGCGCCCGGGGAGCAGTTGGGGGTCCGGGGCCTTGTTCAGGGGCTCTGCTCAAGGCTGCTCCATGTGAACCAAACTGCATGTCTTTGGATTGTGGGGGAAACCGGAGCACCCGGAGGAAACCCACATAGACATGGGGAGAACATGCAAACTCCACACAGAATGACCCCCATCAGCCACTGGGCTCGAGCCCAGAACCTTCTTGCTGTGAGGTGTGCTGTGAGGCACCACCGTGCCGCCCTTCTGTAACATTTAATCATTTAATTTTGTGGCAGAAAACTAATGTTTGAAATCTAAAATATTTTTGTACTGAATGGATCATGCAGAAGTCCTAAAATAAAAATGCATCACAAAGATTTCATTAAAAAATAGGATGCCTAAAAGTTTTGTACAGAACTATCTCTCTCTCTCTCTCTCTCTCTCTCTGTGTATATATGTACACACACACAGACATACTTGCTTTATTTGTGTTTACACTGAGGGTCTGGGAGAAACAATATTTCAATCCTGTCTGTCCTGTACATATGGCAGAATTTACAATCAAGTTAACTTGACTTGACTTGAAAAGTGGCAGTGACTATCAGCATTTTGTTTTCAGTGGCAATCTTCTTCCAGAGTGTGAACAGGTTCTTGACATCCCAACAAACACATACGTACGTATATACGACGTAGCGGTTAGGTAGTGGTCTGGTAATGTCAGGGAAATACGTCATAGTTACATAGTAGGCACGTCCTAATACAACGTCGTGCCAATACGTAACGACATCATAGTGAAAATACGTAACGACAACGTAGTAATACGTAGTGGATGTTCATTATGTCTAACTATTACAAATATTTTAAGTTCGTTTCTTAGACAAGTATATTTTTTAAGTTTGTTACCTTGTTAACACGCAACATCAGCTGATAAGGCACGTCACCACTCGACATCTGGTGACTGTTTCTGAAGAAGGCGGGAGATTCTCGCCGAAACTGTTAACAAGGTAACAAACTTAAAAAAAATATACTTGTCTAAGAAACGAACTTAAAATATTTGTAACGTAGTAATGACAACATAGTGGTAATGTGTAATGACAACGTAATGGTAATACGTAATGGACATGCTATCCAGCGACCATCCAGTAACGTATGTCCTAGTCTACATGTTGTGTGTATTTTCTATTTGATGATCGATGTATTAATAATTTGCTTTCGTACATTTTGTTGTATGTCTCTATGAATAACATTACCAATGTGATCTTGGTCTATTGATGAATTGATTGTGGTTTATTTAACTTTAAAATAGTGCTGAATGAGGCCATTTCAATGAAATAAAAGTTTGTAGATTCATGATTTTGCAGTTTGTCTTATCAGTTTATCTGCATTGTAACCCTCGAATATAACTATTAGTGTTATTTTTTTTTAATCCAAAATCATGTTCAGTACACGCAAAACTTTAATTGAAGGGGAGGACTTTCACATGATCCATGATTGCCAATTCTCGTGACCCGTGATTTGAGCCTGTTTCTATTCCTGTGATGTGTGATTGAGAATTTTTATTTTTGTGATCCCCCAGTGGCGGATCCGTAACCCCCCACCCCCCTTCAGCGACCAGGGGAGGGGGGGAGGTATAAAAGAGTAAACACAACAGAAAGCTTGAAGCAAGCAAAATTATTCAAAATATGCTCAAATTCACTGAATGAACATGTACATTTTCATTTTCCAGGGTGCATGCCTTCGGGCCATTCGTTGACCCTTTTCGTAGAAATGATCAATATCCTCCCACTTTTTTTCAAAATCCAATACCCGCCCCTATCCCGTGACCCCCTCCACCACCCCACTTCACCCTGTTAACTTGGCGGGAAAAGGGCATGCTGAATGTCCCGAACTTTGGGCTGACCTCTATCCCATCATGCTTTGCGGCTCTGGATCGTGTAGGTCTTTCAAAACCCATTGGATCGACTTCCATCCCAGTTTTTTTTATTTGTGCGAAGGGAAGGTGTTTCCTTATAATTGGAGAGCTTTGATCGACAGAATCTTTCAAGGTAAGAATAGTAGATGTGAATGTAAGGTGATTAAGTCTGATGATATATTAGATGTAAATGTTATTGTTAAATGTTTATTTAAATGAATTTTACTGTATGAGTATCCACCGCAGGAAAGCGCGCCACGGCGCCATTTTGAAATCTTACTTGAGTGGCAACCCTGTTACTGAATGTTAGTGTGGATCCTTTATGGGGAATTTCATTCACTTTTTTTAAACCATGGTTTAAAGCTGTGAAGATTTAACTACCGACTGATTTCAATCAAAAGATGACTTTGGTCAGTTATTTCGTATTGTTACAATATAAAATGATAAACATGCATCCTAATATGAATGTTTGGTGAAATTTAAAAACTAAATTGTTTCACAAAATGTATTCTGTAGCAACATATGTAGACTACTTTTTGGGGTATTTGGAATGTTTCATAAAGCCGTTCCACACTTTTCCATTTTGTTTTACTGTTACTTGCATTTATTATGCAATCTATAGAAAAATTCACTTAGGTGGAATTTCTTTTTATCACTTGGGAATATCATTCATCTCCAAGGTTTGCATATTACATTCATTAAAATCAAACAATAAAATGTTACCATTAGCTTAATTAATTCTATTCGTTCTGCAAGATATTAACTGGTTTGCAAATTTGTCTCCGATACAGAGGACCTTGAAGAGCTGTTTAGGCCGAGGAGTGCAGATCCACGGCAAAATATCAGATCAGGCAGGGAGTTCTATTCTTACTTACAAAAGAGACATGCTAGCGTACACATTTTATGAAAAGATAGAAACACTACTTGAATAAATGACTTACATTTGTGATCTGTCAGTCTGAATATCTGTGTAGTAACATCCAGTACTAATAATATTACTTATTGATGTGTGGCATTTTATCATAAAATCCAACCATTTTTTAAAATGTATGTCTTTAATTCAGAAATGCATAATGCTCACTCGTTTTTATGTGGCCCGTGACACTAACCGTTTCCTTTTTATGTGTTTTTATAGATTATCAGAGAAAGGTTCTGATGCGCCTAGATGAAATTGTGCAGAATCAGAAGGTTCAGATGAATCTTTTGAAACAAATCCTGGCAAAAGGTTCAGCAGCAGGGCCTGATGTTGATGTTATTGAAAACATGTTGGAGGATCCTCTAACATCAACTGAAGAGTTAGACAGGTTCTGTGAAAAGCTGGCAGATCCAGCTCAAAGGAGGAAATTGGTAATTATATATTTATATTGATGAGATGCCAATGACAGAGTACAGGCCACTTTGTTACATCAGTAAAAGTCACTGCTGCATTGGCCTATCCACCATATGTGATTATAACCCTCAACTCTGTTCTTCTAACTATACTGTATGAAAGCAAATGCAGTAAATATGGTAGGGAACTATTAGTATGAAACATAACCAATATTATTATATCAACACATTTTCATATGATTTTAATGAAATAAAAACATTCAGTCTGCATATATTTTCTTAACAAAATGTCCTGAAAGAATTTCGTTTTTGTTTGTAGGTGACTTTATTGAGTGCTATCGGTGGGCATGATGTGGGAGACACCATCTGAAGGATGATGAAAAAGTTGGGAACTTCTCCACTTCCCTCTCAGTTCAACATGAAAGGAAGGAAGAAGAAGCGGTCATTTGAGGCCCTGCCACTCAACAGAGTTATATATAGTATGTATATGCACAGAAATAATTTATTCTCAGGAAATAATATTTACATTACATTAATTCAGGCCCAAAGACCCAAAAGTATGAAATTAAATTGGTGACCAACACTCAAGCAATATCGGTTAGTTTTTGCACTCTAGGTGGTGGTGAATTGGGATTTTTGCCCACCTTTTAGCAACTAAGGCTCATGCTGCCCAAGAGACCTCCTGGGATAATGAGATGAAGGATGAAACGATCCCCAGACTCGGGTGTGAATCTACCACTCTGTCATGGAGGCTCACTTATATTATGCTCTAACTCATATGTACAAATGTATGGTTGGTAGGAGTTTCAATGAATAAATTTATTTTGATAAGCTGGTTTAAAAGATTGAAAGTTTGAAGAATTTGGTGAAATGATGGATAACAAAGATGAGGATGATGGTAAGCATTGGTTGATATACACTTTTCATTGTAAGGGAAGCTGTTCTCTAACTCTGGCCAGTGGCCACTTGACCCTGCATGGTCCTAGGTCTGATGCTGATGATAAGATTAGCAACAGTTTAAAAATGACAACATGAATCAAAATTGCAGACATTTAAGAAATTCTTGACTAAGTTTACCTGCAGAATAAACCTGAATTCTGCATATATAAATTCAGAAATAAATTCATTAAACATTACACAAATAATTATAGAGACAATTTAAGCACTTTGAGTACTTTAATTAATTGGGGCCGGTTGTAATCAAGGTGTGTTATATATACTAACAGAAGCATGCAGAAAGATCCACCCAACCTGTAAAGACCACAACACTGAGCTGCAAGTGGCGGAGACACTGAAGCATGCCCCAAGCAAGAGGGGTGGATACTTCTTTCAGGTTAATATTTGGCTGGGGTCTCGATTCCAATAACATGATGTTTGACTGGTATATTATTATATAATAAAGTACATGACATGCTCATGGTTCTTCTTTAGTTTTGTGATATTATAATGGAAATCTCTTCCGAGTTCAACATTACTATTTTTTCAGTGATATTGCAAAATGCAAATGGGCTAATAAGTCTTCAAGATCTTCAATATTGATTGGATAAGCGAGTATTTTCTCACGTTCAGTGAGGAAAATTATCTGTACCTCTTGCAAATATTTCATGTGTACATACATCACTTAATCTGACCATATAATGGTAAACAAGGATTTCCCAATTTATCACTGATTATAATTATATTTGCAGGCTCGCACTGCTGTGGCTGCAACAACTAAGGAGACAACTACTGTACCAACCCACCATTCATCTGATTCGGAGACCAGGGACAGCTGTTAGCTCTTTCACTGCTAGAATTTCTATGATTGAATACTGGTTCACCATTAAATATTTTCTAGAGCCAGAACAAAAATAATGGTTGGCATGTGTGTAAATATTGCAGTCAGTCTCTGTAGGTTTTTATGCCATTTTATGCTATTTTTTTGTTGAAATAAATGCACCGACTATGCAAAATATTGTTGCTTCTTCCAAGTTTTCTGCATAATATTACTCGGGTTTTGTAAGGTAGTGAAAATGTGAAAGGAAGTGAAAATGTAAGGTGGTGAGAATGTGCCCATTTGAGTGTGAAAGTATCCATAGTGTAGTGGGAAGGTCCCCACAGGGTAGTGGGAAAGTCCCCATAGGGTAGTGGGAAGGTGCCCATAGGGTAGTGGGAAGGTGGTGGGTATGTAATTTATTTACGTAAAAACTTTACGACATAGTAAAATGTTGTTGCTAGTCCAGAATATTATGTAGTAACTATGTAAAAACATGACGTAACATCTACCGAACCACTACATTGTAAGTACGTAGTTACTGCGTAAAATTGTTTCCTGAGTTTTGAGTTTCATCATCAGTCTTACCTGCAGTGTCTTGGCTCCTCCCAGGATTTAATCCACAGGTGTTAGAGTCAGCAGCACATGTGGGAATCGCCGGGTCGTAGCAAAATGTTTGGGAGAAGATGGGGAGGTCAGAAAGGTGGTGTGTGTGTGTGTGTGGGGGGGGGGGGGGCACGTTTCTTTGATGTAGATTTTATTCATTTATTTATTTTTCGTTTTATTTCAATCTCTTCATTGTTGCCCAGTGTATCTAATTTCAGAATTTCCTTCCACAATTTAGAAAAATAGATGGGTTTTTTTTGAAGAAAGAGTAATATGGTATGTGCCATAAGGCACTGGTTTTCCCCTGACCTGCATGTTTTCAATGTTTTCCTGCTCCACCACACCTGATTTAAAGAAATATGTGGATCTTCGTGGATTATTAGTGATTAAAAATCAGTGGAGGAATGTATATTTACTTAAATACAGTAAACTTTTAATTTTTTATTCCAAAAGGCCAAAGGGGTGCAAACCAATACCACCTAAAGAAACAGACTAACAATGCAAAACAGCATATTAGAAAAGAAAAAGACGGCAAAAATCTTTTCTGAATTACTTTACTTCATTAGTTTATTTATACTTTTACTTTGCTTTATTTAATAGCACTGTAATTGCACCTGTAATTTTTACTCCAGTACATTTATTTGGTAGCTGGAGTCACTTATTGCTTATTTTGAGAAATAAAAAAATGACTTGTACTTTTACTGGTAAATTTCTACACAGTGGTTTTGCTACTGTAATATAAACCTCATTACATTACTCGTCCACCCACAAAGAAACGCCCTCATTTGTAAAGAAATAGTACAAACAACTGTGGGTGGTAAAAGAGAGCAACTGGACTTGGTTGAAGAGTCTTGAAGTCGTTTCACCTCTCATCCAAAAGGCTTCTTCAGTTCTGTCTGACTAATAGGCAGTATCAGGTATTTATCCTCTCATGGATGAAAAGCAATCCTAAGGTGTCGTTGAGTCATCCTGTTGGTGTGGGTCACTGGGGGCTGGGTGTGAATGGCCTAGAGAGTCATTGGGGTGATCAATGGTTTGTTGGTTCTCTCTGTCCTCCTGTGAGTCCCTGAAAACAGCTGGGTTTTGGTGTGCATTCAGTTATCTGGGAAGTGTGCCAAGGACTGCATTGTACGTAGGTGGCTGATAAATGGTGTCTTACACCACCACCCCTGTTCAGTGATGGCCATTCCAGGTTGACAAAAATGGCTTCTTTAACTCCTCGCTCATACCAACGATCCTCTCTGGCTAAAATGTGTACGTTGCAATCCTGAAATGAGTGTCCTTTGTTGTTAAGATGAAGATAGACAGCAGAGTCCTGGCCTGAGGAACTGGCTCTCCTGTGTTGAGCCATGCACCTGTGAAGCGGTTGTTTTGTTTCCCTTGAAAAAGAGTGCCTGGCGATTAAGTGGGTGGTCCTCGCCCTCCGTTACTACCTGCTGGGGCGCTCTTTCACTCTCTGTTCGGACCACGCGACCCAACTCACGGAGGTCGCCCAGTTGCAGGCTGAGTTTTCGGATGTGTTCTCACCCCTGCCCGGTCGCACTAACCTCATAGAACACCACATAGAGACGCCCCCGGGGGTGGTAGTGCGGAGCCGTCCTTATAGATTACCCGAACACAAAAAAAAGGTGGTTCGGGAAGAACTTCAGGCCATGCTCGAAATGGGCATCGTCGAGGAGTCCCACAGTGACTGGAGCAGCCCGGTGGTCTTGGTTCCCAAGGCCGACGGCTCGGTCCGGTTCTGTGTGGACTATAGGAAAGTCAACGCGGTATCTAAATTTGACGCGTACCCAATGCCTCGTATTGATGAGCTGCTTGATCGACTAGGCACGGCTCGCTTTTACTCGACACTGGATTTGACGAAGGGATATTGGCAGATCCCCTTGACTCCATTATCCCGGGAAAAAACGGCCTTTTCCACACCGTTCGGCTTACACCAGTTCGTCACACTTCCTTTTGGGCTGTTTGGGGCTCCCGCTACGTTTCAGCGGCTGATGAACCGGGTCCTCCGGCCCCACGCCACCTATGCGGCCGCGTACCTAGATGATATCATCATTTATAGTAATGATTGGCAGCGGCACCTACAACACCTGAGGGCTGTCCTTAGGTCGCTGAGGCGGGCGGGACTCACTGCCAGCCCGAAGAAGTGTGCGATTGGGCGGGTGGAAGTACGGTATCTGGGCTTCCACTTGGGCAACGGGCAGGTGCGTCCCCAAATTAATAAGACAGCAGCGATTGCGGCCTGCCCGAGGCCCAAGACCAAAAAGGGGGTGAGGCAGTTCCTGGGGCTGGCTGGCTACTATCATAGGTTTATACCTAATTATTCGGACATCACCAGCCCGCTGACTGACCTCACTAAAAAGGGGGCGCCAGATCCGGTCCAGTGGACAGAGCAGTGCCAGCGGGCTTTCTCTGAGGTAAAGGCTGCACTGTGTGGGGGGCCACTTTTACACTCCCCTGACTTCTCTCTCCCTTTTGTGTTGCAGACCAATGCGTCGGACAGAGGGCTGGGGGCCGTTTTGTCCCAGCAGGTGGAGGGGGAGGACCGCCCGGTCCTGTACATCAGCCGGAAGCTGTCAGTGCGTGAGGGGCGCTACAGCACAATTGAAAAAGAGTGCCTGGCGATTAAGTGGGCGGTCCTCGCCCTCCGTTACTACCTGCTGGGGCGCTCTTTCACTCTCTGTTCGGACCACGTGCACCTCCAGTGGCTCCACCGCATGAAGGATGGCAACGCGCGGATCACCCGTTGGTATCTGGCACTCCAACCCTTCAACTTCAAGGTGGTCCACAGGCCGGGGGTGCAGACGGTCGTGGCGGACTTCCTCTCCCGTCAAGGGGGGGGGGGGGGAGTCGGCTGCGGGCTGGACAAGCGCCCGGACTGAGTCGGGCGGTGGGGGTATGTGGCAGCGGGGGCGTGGTCAAGCGCCGGTCTGTGACAGGAGGGTGGAGCCGGGGAAGGTGAGTGGCAGAATCGCGACACCTGAGGATAATTAACCTGTTTGTGTGTGTTTTTGCCCAGTAACCGCTCCCTATTTAAGGAGGCAGAGAGAGAGGAGAGGGAGCGCAACCCGGGACCAGACGAGTGTGTGTGTGTATGTGAATGTGAATGAATAGGATTATTAGACTGAAAAGTTATAAAAATAAATCACCTTGTCTGCCTCCAAACGCTGTCCTGCCGTCCTCTGTGCTCCACCCACACTCGATACACGCTACAGCTGGATTTGAACGACCTGTGCAGTCGTAACAACATAGAGTTGAGCTGGATACATACCGGTACAAGCAGAGCTCAGGTGAACGTCAGTGAGGAGCTAATCATGGACTTAAATGTGCATGCGGAGGCAACTCTGCATCATGACGGAATCAGTAAAAAGCTTAATGGCCGGGTGTGCAGGTATGAGATTCTCCAGTATTTTCACTCACAACAACGTGCTCCCTGGGTGAACTTGTGTCTTCAAGGCAAACTCACATGCCTTCAGTGCGCTGATCACACTGCTTCTCATGTAGCGCTGCACAATCCAGCTGTCAACGAAGGCATTCTAAAATTTGTCACCAAAGCTAAACTGCAAGCCCTTCCAGCTCAGTATAACCTCTCTTTGTGTTTTCCGAGGCGTCATAAACCATGCTGCTTGTTGCACAATGATAAAACAATAGAAACAACAGCGCATATAATGAATGGTTGTCCAGCATTTAAAGGCCTGAACATCGCTCGTCATGATCGCATTGTTAATATAACTGCGACAGAGCTGCGGAAAGTATATGGACAATCTGTAATACACACAAACAGAAAAATACAGTTGAGCTGGTTTTCAAATTTGATGAACAATGTTGCTCTGAAAAATGTTATAAAAGACTCCGCTAACTCCCCTGACATAGGTGTTGTTGATGAGATTTTAAAAACTATTGTGATTTTGGAAGTGGGATGCTGTTTTGATGCAGATATGGACTTGTGTTTTTCTGAGAAAATGATAAAATACCAGCCATTAGTGGACACTCTTAGAGTAGGTGGCTATAGTACAAATCTGGTGGGTCTCATTTATTGTAGCCTTGGACACGTCCATAGACTGTGTTAGAGGGCTGCAAATAGCTGGCCTAAACAAGAAGAACTCAAAGCAGTTAGCAAAATATCACTCTGTGTCAGCAATTATAGGCAGTTTGCATATATGGAGAAGGCAATGTAACCTGTATCCTTGATATACTTAACATCTATATGTGGTTGCACGCCAGCACAGTATTTGTATTGATGTGGGAGTCACAAGATGCTCTTTGTAAATATTTGGGTGCTGTGTTGCTTTTTTAAGAGGTATTGGTCCTCCCAAATAAAGTAATCAAAATGTGTCACTAGCTATCACAAATGTGGCCTTTATTCAGCCCTAATAGCAACATTAAATAATCTGCCCTGTCATCATCTGTCTGGGACCCCTGCCAGCACATGGGCAAAATATGAATTCAGGCAGAGAAGACAGTGGAGTCAGAGATTCACAGATGCTATCCTATGTTCCCATCAACTGACTTTCCAGTTAATTCCAAAAGAGTTGTGCAACAAATAATTTCTTTTGTACCTCTGTGGATTATTTAAATCATATTGGCACAGCTTAGAATGTATCTTGGCCGATATCAATGCATGGTTGGAAATAGCTGTTGTATACATTTCATTTATCTTTGTTTTGTCTTTTCCATGATAGCAGTAAATCCACACCAGGTGGTCAAGAGCTACCAGAAGGCCTTGCAACATTACCAAAGAGGCAAGAATTTGATCGAGTCGTACAAGGCTGTTGGGGTGGATAGGAATACCGTCGTAGCGAGTGCCCCATAGCAGAGCTGGCCAAATTAGCAAGATTCAAAAGGGCCTGGATTAGCCACCTGCTGAGAGGTCGGTCCATGCCTTTGTCACATCAAGGCTGGATTACTGTAACAGCCTGGTTTACAGTCTGCTGGAGTCCAAGCTCAAGAAACTCCAACATGTCCTAAATTCAGCTGCCAGAGGTGTAGCATGACCTCAACATGGTGAAGACATCACCAATGTCCTTGAAGAGGCGACACTGGCTGCCGATTAATGCCTGCATCGAGTATAATGCCTGCATCGAGTAGAATGCCTGCATCGAGTAGAATGCTGCCATCATCACCAACATTCATGGGAAGGCGGTGGAGATGGTTGAGGAGTACAAGTACTTGGGCACAATCTTTGATGATAAACTCAGATTTGCCTCCAACACAGAGGAGATCCTCAGAAAGTGCCAACAGCGACAGTACCTCCTGAGGAAGCTAAAGTCCTTTGGGGTCAGCAAGGACATTCTGACTACTTTCTACTACTCCTTCACTGAGAGTAGAATGTTGTTTTCCATAACCTGCTGGTTCCACTCCCTTAGCCTTCAGTACAAAAACTGCCTGCAGAGCACAGTCAAGGTGTGCTCTAAAATTATTCCCCCCCCCAGGTCACTCTCAACACTGTGTGAGCAGCAGACAGTAAACTCATGGGGCTTTTCCACTACCAATGCGGCTGAGTTGGGCTGAGCCGTGCGGTGCTGAGTTGGGCTGAGTCGAGCTGAGTGGGGCTATTGGAGTTGCATTTCGACTACAACCACGCTGAACCATGCTGGCTGGAAGTGGGTGGACACATTGGGTGGAGTTAGCGAAAGTGGGTGGATGTCACGTGATGTCGTTAGGTGGCGCAAACAGTGACATCAGTGACCTTTTAAGCGGTAGTCTCACGACCCGGATAGTAAACAATAAACTTGGAGGACATGGAGTCGTTAGTGTTGCTGGTCTTGGTGCTGTGGCTTGTTGTCACCGACAATGCCAATAGATACTGGCAAGAGCGTATAGATGAGGCGAGGCGCATAATTTGTCATAATTCTTCTTCTTCCTGGTTTACGGTGTTTACAGATGGTGGTTCCCAGCGTGCTCGCGGGGCATGTGTGGGCATGTGAGGACACTCCTCCTCAACAATCAGTGCACAGGGAGGTGTTTCCTCACACCCCTAGCCCCACTCGGCTTGGTTTGGCTCACTTCAGCCTCACTCCAAAACCATGCGAGTTTTGGGTAAGGCTGAAGTGAGCTCAGTCGTGCTGCTCTGAGGTAGTTTAATTGCGAGCTGTGTTGGGCTGAAGTGAGCTGAAGTGAGCTGAAAAAGGGTAGTGGAAAAGGCCCATCAGTGAGCAGGATTCTTCAGGACCCTTCACATGTCCAGTTCCCTGCATTTGAGTGGGTCCCCTCAGGATGCCGGCTGCGTTGTCTGAGCTGATGAACACAGAGGAGAAGAGCGAACTTTGTCCCCAGAGAGGTTCAGCTCCTCAACTCTCTGCCATCCTTGCCCCTCTCCTCACCCCTCCAGCCCCTTCCCCCTTCTTCACATGCACTCAAACCGGTCTGGTGCATTAACCACCCCCTCTGTACACACACCACTTTAAAGGAATACGCCACACCCAAGTGAAATTGAGTCAGTCCCTGCTGTCCCTAGAGTTGGATGAGTGAGCCAAAGCGTTTTGTAGCCAACCCAGCCATTGTCCTGATCTGGAAACGTCCCGGTTAGCTTTAGCTTAGCGTAGTCGCTGTAATCCGGCGTGTCCAGATAGCATTGTCATTGCAAAAGTGAATCAAATAACTCAAGATTTTTTATAATTATTTCTCATGACCTGTACATTCACATCGAGTACACATATCAATGCAAATTAACACAAAGGGATTTACTAGACCGATTTATATATGGAACTATTTTCGACCACAGCACAGGCAAAGCACCGCTGCAGGCGCAAAGACACCACGCAGCACCACAACTTCCGTCAATACACCAGTGTTACCAGGGAAACCAGGGTTTTCAGGTGCTGCGTGGTGTCTTTGTGCCTGCAGCGGTGCTTTGCCTGTGCTGTGGCCGAAAATAGTTCCAGATATAAATTGGTCTAGTACAGAGTGCGAAATATGGGGGGGTGCGGGGGGGTCCGACCCTCCCGATTAACCCATGAGACCCCCTGAAAGCCTCAAATGCTAAATTGTGGGGGGGTCTCAAATTTCGTTAAAATAAATAAAATAAAATTATAATAGTACATATTATTGTTACTAATGGTCATTAAAATGTTTTCTAAGCTCACAATGCCATAGGCCTATTCAGAATTCAATCACTGGCCAAGCGAGCCAGCTGTCTAGTGCCCGTATGTAAATTAGCCATGCGCTGAGGTGCATGCGCCAAACAGACGATAAAGGTAATAGAGTTGAGTTGAGTACCGTATTGAAAATGGCTAGCAAGCGAAAGCTACAGAGTGTATCACTAGCACACTTTGGGCTCATCACATCTAAAAAGGTGGCACTGAGAGATGAAGCTGCTGCTGCAGTGGGCACACTCCCTGGTAGAAGAGAAGAGCCAACAGAAGAGCCTAATCTCCCTCCCTGTCAAGAACAAGATGAGGCTGAGTCCGTGATCGTTTCTCTAGCCGAGTGTTCCGAAGAAGCAGCAGGTGCTGAGGTAATGTCAGTCAGTGCTGCTAGCACAAGTGACCTGCCGACTGGTTGGACAATGAAACAGGTGGAAGAGTGGAAAGACCGTAACTCTTGGCTTGACTTTAAGGCCTATGTGTGTGCGTTGGCCTGTGTGTGTGCGTGAGTGTGTGTGTGTGTGTGTGTGTGAGAGAGAGAGAGAGAGGAGAGAGAAAGAGCGCACCCGCCGTGGTGCTGTGTGTCTTGTTGTAGGCTGTCTGTAGCATCCACTGTGGTGTTTTTTTTTTTCACCTTGAGTTTGTATTTGCACAAAGACATATCTTTCTAAATGATCGTAATCGCTAAATGGATGGTTAAATAGTGTCATACAATTGGTCACACTGCAGGCTTTCAAGTGCACCGGTTGCGTGACGAAACCTTTATCATTTATTCAGTCGCTTTTGTAAACGCGCCAGATAGGTAGCATTTGTTATTGCGTCTGCACTGTAATATAGGCCTACAACTTTGCATTGAAGAAAAAATTTTTTGCTCAAAAATTCGGAGATGGGGACCCCCCCGAATATCGATGGGTATTTCGCACACTGGTCTAGTAAATCCCTTTGTGTTAATTTGCATTGATATGTGTACTCGATGTGAATGTACAGGTCATGAGAAATAATTATAAAAAATCTTGAGTTATTTGATTCACTTTTGCAATGACAATGCTATCTGGACACGCCGGATTACAGCGACTATGCTAAGCTAAAGCTAACCGGGACGTTTCCAGATCAGGGCAATGGCTGGGTCGGCTACAAAATCCTTTGGCTCACTCATCCAACTCTAGGGACTGCAGGGACTGACTCAATTTCATTTGGGGGTGGCGTACTCCTTTAAATATCATCTCTGCTGCAATTGATCCTTCTCCCTCAGAAGCAAATTGCACCACACCATATTTTTGTAGATACTGTTTTTTAAATGATCATATTTATACATACTGTACAGTTATTTATCCACATACTGCCAACTTGCATACTGTCATATTTTTGTTTAATGCATGATTATTAGGGCCCGAGCCCTATGGGCGAAGGCCCTATTGTTCTTGTAAGAGTTCACTATTATTATTCTTCTTCTTCCGTCTTCTTCTTCTTCTTCTTCTTCTTCTTCTTCTTCCGTCTTCTTCTTCTTCTTTATTTTTCTCCGCTGTTGGGCCATTTTCGGGGCGCTTGCCATGGGCGAAAACGCACGAAATTTGGCACCAGTTCCGAGAATTGCCACCGCTACTCAGAACCAGAAGCCCAAACTTGGCCGGGGCTCCGGGCCTCTTTAGCGCCCCCTAAGTCGTTGTGATTTTGGCCTCCCGCATTAAGGTGCCTGGGTGCCATGTAGTTTGTAGTAGTGGCATGCCATTTGGTACGCATATGTATCTCACTAAGCCGGACAAAAATGTAATGCCAATGCATTAGCCACGCCCAACAGGAAGTGAGGTAATTTCACTTTTGTGCGAAATGCATGGCCACGAAGACGGCGCAACTCCTCCTAGACCGTTCATAGGAATGTCACCAAAATTGATTCACATCATCTACAGACATGGCTGACAAAAGTTACTAAATACGTTTCACGTTGGATGAACCGTTCAGAAGTTATACGTCAATCAATTTTCGATGCAAAATATTACATGCTTAAAAATTCATAACAAATCTTCTGATTGCTCAAAACTGCTCATACTTCACACGCAAATCACTCATTGGGCTTCTGACACGTTACCCAATTTCTGTGATATTTCGCCACTGGGGGCGCTATTTTTGGGCAAAAATTCCAATCTTTCCTCTAATTTGGTCAAACTTCATGGCTACCCTCTTACTACCTCCGATGTCATGTATACCACATTTTGGAAATTTTCGTCCATGGGGGGCGCTGTTTTTGGCCGACGCAATTGCTCCAAAACGGGTTTTTGGTAAATAATTCCATAATGCTTTTCCTTCACACCACTACCTTGTGATAGTGCGTTGCTGTTGTAGACACTTATTTTCCCAACTCATAATCGCTCATGTACAGCATTGCGCCACCTACTGACATGGGAAAAACCAAAAAATTTATTCTTCAAAAATCTATATCTCATCTTCTATTTACTCAATTGTCATCAAACTTCATATGCAAACTCTTCATAGCTCACCTGACATCCACACCAAATTTTGTGCACTTTCGCCCCTGGGGGTGCTGGTTATGGCAAAAATGATATTGCAGCTTCTGATCTGTCAAACTTGCCAAGCAAACTCTTTACAAGACCCTTATTGGGGCGCTTGCCATGGTCGACAACGCACGAAATTTGGCTCCTTTTTCTTAGACTGCCACCGCTACTGAGAACCAGAAGCCCAGATCCAGGCGGGCCTCAGGGCCTCTATAGCGCCCCCTAACTCGTTGTGATTTTGGCCTCCCGCATTAAGGTGCCTGGTTGCCATGTAGTTTGTAGTAGTGGCATGCCATTTAGTACGCATATGTATCGCCCTAAGCCGGACAAAAATGTAATGCCAATGCATTAGCCACGCCCAACAGGAAGTGAGGTTATTTCACTTTTGTGCGAAATGCATGGCCACGAACACGGCGCAACTCCTCCTAGACCGTTCATAGGAATGTCACCAAAATTGATAGACATGATCTACAGACATGGCTGACAAAAGTTTCTAAATACGTTTCACGTAGCATAAACCGTTCAGAAGTTATACGTCAATCAATTTTCACTGCAAAATTTTACATGCTTAAAAATTCATAACAAATCTTCTAATTGCTCAAAACTGCTCATCCTTCACACGCAAATCACTCATTGGGCTTCTGACATGTTACCCAATTTCTGTGATATTTCGCCACTGGGGGCGCTATTTTTGGGCAAAACATCCAATCTTTCCTCAAATTTGGTCAAACTTCACGGCCACCCTCTTCCTACATCCCATGTCATGTATACCACATTTTGGGAATTTTCGTCCATGGGGGGCGCTGTTTTTGGCCGACGCAATTGCTCCAACACGGGTTTTTGGTAAATAATTCAATAATGCTTTTCCTTCACACCACTACCTTGTGGTAATGTCTCTTGCCGAAGAAGCTGTGGAAGGTATTTCGCGGGGACGCATGCCCCCGCCCCCCTTGGCCGCTGGCGCGAGGGCCCGTCGAGGCCGCTTGCGGCTTTAATTATTATTATTATTATTATTATTATTATTAGGGCCCGAGCCCTATGGGCGAAGGCCCTATTGTTCTTGTAAGAGTTCACTATTATTCTTCTTCTTCCGTCTTCTTCTTCATCTTCTTCTTCTTCTTCTTCTTCCGTCTTCTTCTTCTTTATTTTTCTCCGCTGTTGGGCCATTTTCGGGGCGCTTGCCATGGGCGAAAACGCACGAAATTTGGCACCAGTTCCGAGAATTGCCACCGCTACTCAGAACCAGAAGCCCAAACTTGGCCGGGGCTCCGGGCCTCTATAGCGCCCCCTAAGTCGTTGTGATTTTGGCCTCCCGCATTAAGGTGCCTGGGTGCCTTGTAGTTTGTAGTAGTGGCATGCCACTTGGTACGCTTATGTATCTCACTAAGCCGGACAAAAATCTAATGCCAATGCATTAGCCACGCCCAACAGGAAGTGAGGTAATTTCACTTTTGTGCGAAATGCATGGCCACGAAGACGGCGCAACTCCTCCTAGACCGTTCATAGGAATGTCACCAAAATTGATACACATCATCTACAGACATGGCTGACAAAAGTTACTAAATACGTTTCATGTAGGATAAACCGTTCAGAAGTTATACGTCAATCAATTTTCGATTCAAAATTTTACATGCTTAAAAATTCATAACAAATCTTCTGATTGCTCAAAACTGCTCATACTTCACACGCTAATCACTCATTGGGCTTCTGACATGTTACCCAATTTCTGTGATATTTCGCCACTGGGGGCGCTATTTTTGGGCAAAAATTCCAATCTTTCCTCAAATTTGGTCAAACTTCACGGCCACCCTCTTACTACCTCCCATGTCATGTATACCACATTTTGGGAATTTTCGTCCATGGGGGGCGCTGTTTTTGGCCGACTCAATTGCTCCAAAACGGGTTTTTGGTGAATAATTCCATAATGCTTTTCCTTCACACCACTACCTTGTGATAGTACGTTGCTGTTGTAGACACTTATTTTTCCAACTCATAATCGCTCATGTACAGCATAGCGCCACCTACTGACATGGGAAAAACCAAAAAATTTATTCTTCAAAAATCTATATCTCATCTTCTATTTACTCAATTGTCATCAAACTTCATACGCAAACTCTTCATAGCTCACCTGACATCTCCACCAAATTTTGTGCACTTTCGCCCCTGGGGGTGCTGGTTATGGCAAAAATGATATTGCAGCTTCTGATCTGTCAAACTTGCCAAGCAAACTCTTTACAGGACCCTGATTGGGGCACTTGCCATGGTCGACTACGCACGAAATTTGGCTCCTTTTTCTTAGACTGCCACCGCTACTGAGAACCAGAAGCCCAGATCCAGGCGGGCCTCAGGGCCTCTATAGCGCCCCCTAACTCGTTGTGATTTTGGCCTCCCACATTAAGGTGCCTGGTTGCCATGGAGTTTGTAGTAGTGGCATGCCATTTGGTACGCATATGTATCTCACTAAGCCGGACAAAAATCTAATGCCAATGCATTAGCCACGCCCAACAGGAAGTGAGGTAATTTCACTTTTGTG
The DNA here is from genome assembly GCF_027579695.1 of Neoarius graeffei. Classification (NCBI taxonomy): domain Eukaryota; kingdom Metazoa; phylum Chordata; class Actinopteri; order Siluriformes; family Ariidae; genus Neoarius; species Neoarius graeffei. The sequence goes on along the minus strand of NC_083589.1, from coordinate 1,025,088 downwards.
CGAAATGCATGGCCACGAACACGCCGCAACTCCTCCTAGACCGTTCATAGGAATGTCACCAAAATTGATACACATGATCTACAGACATGGCTGACAAAAGTTTCTAAACATCTTTCACGTTGCATAAACCGTTCAGACGTTATACGTCAATCAATTTTCACTGCAAAATTTTACATGCTTAAAAATTCATAACAAATCTTCTAATTGCTCAAAACTGCTCATACTTCACACGCTAATCACTCATTGGGCTTCTGACATGTTACCCAATTTCTGTGATATTTCACCACTGGGGGCGCTATTTTTGGGCAAAAAATCCAATCTTTCCTCAAATTTGGTCAAACTTCACGGCCACCCTCTTACTACCTCCCATGTCATGTATACCACATTTTGGGAATTTTCGTCCATGGGGGGCGCTGTTTCTGGCCGATGCAATTGCTCCAACACGGGTTTTTGGTAAATAATTCCATAATGCTTTTCCTTCACACCACTACCTTGTGGTAATGTCTCTTGCCGAAGAAGCTGTAGAAGGTATTTCGCGGGGACGCATGCCCCCGCCCCCCTTGGCCGCTGGCGCGAGGGCCCGTCGAGGCCGCTTGCGGCTTTAATTATTATTATTATTATTTATGTGTTTAACTGTACTTCTCTGTGAGCCTTTAATTTGCCCCTCGGGGACAAATAAAGTGTTTTGAATTTAATTGAACTGAATTAAGTTATTGATGCTGGTCTACAAATCATTACATGGACTCACTCTGACATACTGAGAGGAACTGTTGTGTGTAGATTCCAAACCTCACATACTGAGGTCGAATGGGAAGAAGCTCCTGGCTGCTCCAAGGACAAACACCAAAAGTTACGGTGATAGAGCATTTTCATCAGCTGGACCAAGACTGTGGAATAAGCTCCTGTAGTTCCTTCATAAAGCTGATTCATATGAAACCTTCAAGACTGATCTAGAGACATTACTTTTAGAACATTATTATTATTATTATTATTATTATTATTAGGGCCCGAGCCCTATAGGGCGAAGGCCCTATTGTTCTTGTAAGAGTTCACTATTATTATTCTTCTTCCGTCTTCTTCTTCTTCTTCTTCTTCTTCCGTCTTCTTCTTCTTCTTTATTTTTCTCCGCTGTTGGGCCATTTTCGGGGCGCTTGCCATGGGCGAAAACGCACGAAATTTGGCACCAGTTCCGAGAATTGCCACCGCTACTCAGAACCAGAAGCCCAAACTTGGCCGGGGCTCCGGGCCTCTTTAGCGCCCCCTAAGTCGTTGTGATTTTGGCCTCCCGCATTAAGGTGCCTGCGTGCCATGTAGTTTGTAGTAGTGGCATGCCATTTGGTTCGCATATGTATCTCACTAAGCCGGACAAAAATGTAATGCCAATGCATTAGCCACGCCCAACAGGAAGTGAGGTAATTTCACTTTTGTGCGAAATGCATGGCCACGAAGACGGCGCAACTCCTCCTAGACCGTTCATAGGAATGTCACCAAAATTGATACACATCATCTACAGACATGGCTGACAAAAGTTACTAAATACGTTTCACGTCGGATTAACCGTTCAGAAGTTATACGTCAATCAATTTTCGATGCAAAATTTTACATGCTTAAAAATTCATAACAAATCTTCTGATTGCTCAAAACTGCTCATACTTCACACGCAAATCACTCATTGGGCTTCTGACATGTTACCCAATTTCTGTGATATTTCGCCACTGGGGGCGCTATTTTTGGGCAAAATTTCCAATCTTTCCTCAAATTTGGTCAAACTTCACGGCCACCCTCTTACTACCTCCCATGTCATGTATACCACATTTTGGAAATTTTCGTCCATGGAGGGCGCTGTTTTTGGCCGACGCAATTGCTCCAAAACGGGTTTTTGGTAAATAATTCCATAATGCTTTTCCTTCACACCACTACCTTGTGATAGTACGTTGCTGTTGTAGACACTTATTTTTCCAACTCATAATCGCTCATGTACAGCATAGCGCCACCTACTGACATGGGAAAAACCAAAAAATTTATTCTTCAAAAATCTATATCTCATCTTCTATTTACTCAATTGTCATCAAACTTCATACGCAAACTCTTCATAGCTCACCTGACATCTACACCAAATTTTGTGCACTTTCGCCCCTGGGGGTGCTGATTATGGCAAAAATGATATTGCAGCTTCTGATCTGTCAAACTTGCCAAGCAAACTCTTTACAAGACCCTTATTGGGGCGCTTGCCATGGTCGACAACGCACAAAATTTGGCTCCTTTTTCTTAGACTGCCACCGCTACTGAGAACCAGAAGCCCAGATCCAGGCGGGCCTCAGGGCCTCTATAGCGCCCCCTAACTCGTTGTGATTTTGGCCTCCCGCAATAAGGTGCCTGGTTGCCATGTAGTTTGTAGTAGTGGCATGCCATTTGGTACGCATATGTATCTCACTAAGCCGGACAACAATGTAATGCCAATGCATTAGCCACGCCCAGCAGGAAGTGAGGTAATTTCACTTTTGTGCGAAATGCATGGCCACGAACACGGCGCTACTCCTCCTAGACCGTTCATAGGAATGTCACCAAAATTGATACACATGATCTACACACATGGCTGACAAAAGTTTCTAAATACGTTTCACGTAGGATAAACCGTTCAGAAGTTATACGTCAATCAATTTTCACTGCAAAATTTTACATGCTTAAAAATTCATAACAAATCTTCTAATTGCTCAAAACTGCTCATACTTCACACGCAAATCAATCATTGGGCTTCTGACATGTTACCCAATTTCTGTGATATTTCGCCACTGGGGGCGCTATTTTTGGGCAAAAAATCCAATCTTTCCTCAAATTTGGTCAAACTTCACGGCCACCCTCTTACTACCTCCCATGTCATCTATACCACATTTTGGGAATTTTCGTCCATGGGGGGGCGCTGTTTTTGGCCGACGCATTTGCTCCAACACGGGTTTTTGGTAAATAACTCCATAATGCTTTTCCTTCACACCACTACCTTGTGGTTATGTCTCTTGCCGAAGAAGCTGTGGAAGGTATTTCGCGTGGACGCATGCCCCCGCCCCCCTTGGCCGCTGGCGCGAGGGCCCGTCGAGGCCGCTTGCGGCTTTAATTAGGGCCCGAGCCCTATGGGCGAAGGCCCTATTGTTCTTGTAAGAGTTCACTATTATTATTCTTCTTCCGTCTTCTTCTTCTTCTTCTTCTTCTTCCGTCTTCTTCTTCTTCTTTATTTTTCTCCGCTGTTGGGCCATTTTCGGGGCGCTTGCCATGGGTGAAAACGCACGAAATTTGGCACCAGTTCCGAGAATTGCCACCGCTACTCAGAATCAGAAGCCCAAACTTGGCCGGGGCTCCGGGCCTCTATAGCGCCCCCTAACTCGTTGTGATTTTGGCCTCCCGCATTACGGTGCCTGGGTGCCATGTACTTTGTAGTAGTGGCATGCCATTTGGTACGCATATGTATCTCACTAAGCCGGACAAAAATGTAATGCCAATGCATTAGCCACGCCCAACAGGAAGTGAGGTAATTTCACTTTTGTGCGAAATGCATGGCCATGAAGACGGCGCAACTCCTCCTACACCGTTCATAGGAATGTCACCAAAATTGATACACATCATCTACAGACATGGCTGACAAAAGTTACTAAATACGTTTCACGTAGGATAAGCCGTTCAGAAGTTATACGTCAATCAATTTTCGCTGCAAAATTTTACATGCTTAAAAATTCATAACAAATCTTCTGATTGCTCAAAACTGCTCATACTTCACACGCAAATCACTCATTGGGCTTCTGACACGTTACCCAATTTCTGTGATATTTCGCCACTGGGGGCGCTATTTTTGGGCAAAAAGTCCAATCTTTCCTCAAATTTGGTCAAACTTCACGGCCACCCTCTTACTACCTCCCATGTCATGTCTACCACATTTTGGAAATTTTCGTCCATGGGGGGCGCTGTTTTTGGCCGATGCAATTGCTCCAAAACTGGTTTTTGGTAAATAATTCCATAATGCTTTTCCTTCACACCACTACCTTGTGATAGTACGTTGCTGTTGTAGACACTTATTTTTCCAACTCATAATCGCTCATGTACAGCATAGCGCCACCTACTGACATGGGAAAAACCAAAAAATTTATTCTTCAAAAATCTATATCTCATCTTCTATTTACTCAATTGTCATCAAACTTCATACGCAAACTCTTCATAGCTCACCTGACATCTACACCAAATTTTGTGCACTTTCGCCCCTGGGGGTGCTGGTTATGGCTAAAATGATATTGCAGCTTCTGATCTGTCAAACTTGCCAAGCAAACTCTTTACAAGACCCTTATTGGCGCGCTTGCCATGGTCGACAACGCACGAAACTTGGCTCCTTTTTCTTAGACTGCCACCGCTACTGAGAACCAGAAGCCCAGATCCAGGCGGGCCTCAGGGCCTCTATAGCGCCCCCTAACTCGTTGTGATTTTGGCCTCCCGCATTAAGGTGCCTGGTTGCCGTGTAGTTTGTAGTAGTGGCATGCCATTTGGTACGCCTATGTATCTCTCTAAGCCGGACAAAAATGTAATGCCAATGCATTAGCCACGCCCAACAGGAAGTGAGGTAATTTCACTTTTGTGCGAAATGCATGGCCACGAACACGGCGCAACTCCTCCTTGACCGTTCATAGGAATGTCACCAAAATTGATACACTTGATCTACAGACATGGCTGACAAAAGTTTCTAAATACGTTTCACGTAGGATAAACCGTTCAGAAGTTATACGTCAATCAATTTTCACTGCAAAATTTTACATGCTTAAAAATTCATTACAAATCTTCTAATTGCTCAAAACTGCTCATACTTCACACGCAAATCACTCATTGGGCTTCTGACATGTTACCCAATTTCTGTGATATTTCGCCACTGGGGGCGCTATTTTTGGGCAAAAATTCCAATCTTTCCTCAAATTTGGTCAAACTTCACGGCCACCCTCTTACTACCTCCCATGTCATGTATACCACGTTTTGGAAATTTTCGTCCATGGGGGGCGCTGTTTTTGGCCGACGCAATTGCTCCAAAACGGGTTTTTGGTAAATAATTCCATAATGCTTTTCCTTCACACCACTACCTTGTGGTAATGTCTCTTGCCGAAGAAGCTGTGGAAGGTATTTCGCGGGGACGCATGCCCCCGCCCCCCTTGGCCGCTGGCGCGAGGGCCCGTCGAGGCCGCTTGCGGCTTTAATTATTATTATTATTATTATTATTACTTAAGATTTGAATACTAATCTTCATTTCCGTTATAAATTTTTTATGCCTCCGCCACCGTAAGGTGCAGGAGGCATTATGTTTTTGGGTTGTCCATCTGTCCGTGCGTTCGTCCGTGCATGCATCCGTGCATGCGTGCGTCCGTCTGTCCCGAAACATTGTGAACACAATATCTCAAAGGCTAATGAAAGGAATTTCACCAAACTTTCACCATTTGTGTGCTTTGGGGCAAACATGAACTGATTAGATTTTGAGATCAAAAGGTCTAAGGTCAAGGTCACTGTGAGGTCAAATGTCTGTCTGAAAACCTTGTGAACACAATATCTCCAAGGCTGATACAAGTAATTTCACCAGGTCAAGATTACTGTGAGGTCAAATGTCCATCCCCAAATCACAACTTAATAAGGCGTGTAGTCTACCGGGCGGAGGCATCCCCATAGACGCTATTGGCGTCGAGTTCTATCTGGTTTCATAATATTTAATACATGTAAACATGAATTTACATTTGCTTTTACTGTTATAATTTATTTGTTCACTTCATGATTTTTACTGTTAGAGAATTGAGACTGAAATGCTTTGAAATAAATTATTAGATTTTTTGCAGCACACACAGAGGCTCGATACATGTTTCAGATTCATACACATTAATAACTAAAAATAAATTATTAGTGTTATTATTAATAACAGGACAATTTTCTCTCCGCTAGATGGCAGTAAAGCGCTTCCAACCTGAGATTACTGTGGAGTGAAATGTGTTTTTCTCTGAACTGACCTGCTGAGGGCGCTGTTAGGATGCTGCTGGATTATTATCTCATCTCATCTCATCTCATCTCATTATCTCTCGCCGCTTTATCCTTCTACAGGGTCGCAGGCAACATGAAAGAACATTCTACAAAACAAATCATCATTATACAAATACAGACAAGCATGTGGTGTGTAAACTGTTGGGAAAAAGGGAAGAGAAACCTAACTGTTAAATTAGTTCTGTAACCTGTTGAGAAGGGGAAAAAAGAGTGTTACAACATTTAGAAATATTTTTCTTTCATCGAGCATTATTTTCATTTAATTTCTAATCACAGTCTTTATTTGATTCTGCATTTAATTTATGAATTCATTTTATCCCAGAGGTCTGTTCCCACCTCAGCAGCGGCTCTGTGAGGAAAAAGTGATTTCATTGGTTCATCGTGGTGGAGCTGAATTGCTATTGGTGAACACAGCTCATGTCCCGCCTCCTTGGCGCAGGTTAGTGCGGCGCGTTGTGAGAGCGGCACAGAGCGGCAGCAGGAGGAGCAGAAACAGGGAGCTGCAGCGCAAAACTCGCTCAAACACTCGGTATTGTGCAAACTGTTCAAAACAAGAGGAAGGAACTGTTCGAGCTCATCCGTGAGTGTCCGGTGAAGCGCGGAGAAGCGACCCTGGGAACCCGAGCTGTGTTTATTCTTTTCTTTTCTCGGTGAGGCCTGTGGAGCATAAGGAGTTAGCCCCGCGAGTTAGCATCACCTCGGGGTGTGTTAGCCTCCGAGCTGCAGCACAAACTCACAGTGTTGTGGTAATCTTCTTGTGAGAGGAGAGAAAAACGTGTGTGTGTGTTAAAGAGTGTGTGTGTATGTTGTTTACAGTGTGTGAGTAGAGAGAGGCATCATTAAGATGAGTGTCGGGCTGTGAGATGCTTCATTCTTCTGTGGAGCGCTGTGCTGTTATCAGGGCTGGGAAACAAACTCACAGCAAACTCATATCACACTATTTTACTGACCTTAATCCAGTGTGAGTGATTACTGCTGAACTCTCAGTGGGTTTATAATCATTTACAGATGGGTTTCTGATTGTTTATCAGTCAGTTAATGATTTTATTTTCATTATAAGAAACTATGAGGCTGATATTTCATATGCTGTCACTAATGCAGCAGTTATCTTTTCTAAGTTAACAGTTAAATGTTGTTTTATACATTGATGTAGATCATAGTTAGAAACTGTACAGTGAAAAAAAGAAGTGAGTGGATTTATTTAAGCCTGTTATTGTACAGTGTGGGTTTTTTGGATACCCTGGATTTTGGATGGAACTGGATTCTCTCCCTGACGAGGGGGATGGCGAGCCAGCCGTGTGAACATCTGGGCTGAAGATGACCCTCTCCTCTTTCATCTGTCGTCCTGTCGGTGTGGTAGGACCGACAAAGACTCACAGAAATTGAGAGGAACTATTCTTTTTTTTTTATTATTTTAGGAAAAGAAGAGACTTTTTATTTTTTTAAAGGGTGCACCCAATTTATGTGTATATGTTTAGTGTGTGTATTTAAGTTCTGTTTTTTTTTTCTTTTTTTGTATTGTTATTAGGACCCCCTTGAAAATGAGATGTCACATCTCAAGGGGTTATCCTCAAAATAAATAAAATAAAATAAAAAATAAATAAAAAATTTAAAAGACACTTTAAAAGAAAACAAACTGAAAGCCGGTTGTATTTGTAAAAGTGTTTTTTTTTTTTTTATGTGTATTAATACATTGATCTTGTTTAATCTTATCTCTGCGTGTTTCTTCTTACTCAACTGGTTTTACATCCTATCCTCCATCATCACTTCTCCCTGTGAATCTAGAGAATTCTGGTCCAGTGGTCACTTACCTGCCAGGTGGGTTACAGTAACATCACAGGTGAATAGCTCTCATGGATGTGTCCTTTAAAGGCTCTATTTCAAGGACGCCCCGTTATTGAATCCTACCTGAGGTCTAGGCGCCTTCAAATTCTCCCATGGACCGCGTCCTTCTTTCAGGGAATTTTTCAGGGATGCACCTGTGGACCCTCTGTGTTCTTAAATCACCCACAATCCTGTGCACATATACAAGGCGGGGCTTTTTCACTGACACACACCAACACGACTGTGTCCAGGGCACACAAGAGTCACTCGTGGGTTCCGATTAATAGAAACCCTCAGTGTGGGGCATGATTTTATGTTGGGGAAGTGAACTTTTGGAATGCAGGGAATATGCAAAAAAACAAACAAACAGGATCTATTTAAAGTGGCAAAGTGTGAGTTGATATTAAATAACCTGCAGTTTTCTTATTTGTAAGAATGACTGGTCTTACAGTTAAATTTTCTTTCAGTTTCTTCTTCTTCGCCTGTCCAGTGTGTTCTGGGTTCGGTCCCTTTCCTAGGATTTCTTGGCTAAGTAAGTACAGCCGGCTAGCCACTGCTCTGCTGCACTGCTTTTGGTCATGGACAGTTTTAGAGCCACCAATTACCCTTACCTGCATGTCTTTGGACTGTGGGGGAAACCGGAGCACCCGGAGGAAACCCACACAGACACGGGGAGAACATGCAAACTCCACAAAGAAAGGCCCTCGCCGGCCGCTGGGCTCGAACTCAGAACCTTCTTGCTGTGAGGCAACAGTGCTAATCACTACACCACCATGCCACCTCTTTTAATCGTGGAGCTCCATACTTAAAGGACATGAAACATAAATGCACGCTATATCAGTTTCTTTCCATTAAAAATATGAATTAATTGCATCAACAAATACAAAATCATCTATTAAATTCAGCAAAATCGTTATATTCGTGATGATTATATGGCATTTCTGCTCGAGCTCCGATATGCATATTTTACAACCAGAAGAGCCACTGTCACGTGATCATACGTCACAAAAACTTTCGGGCACAGCACAAGCGGGTAGATGAATGGAGAAGTGAATGACAAGAAAATTGTTTTTATAGTCTTTAACGTACATTGAACATCATGGTTTATTGTACTGCTTATGGTTGCAATAATTCCAATGGGAAATGCCCTGGAGTAAGTTTTTTTGCATTCCCCAAGGACCCGAAGCTGAGGAAAGTGTGGGCTCACTACTGCCGTAGAAAAAACTTTGCACCTACTGTTTCCCACAAACTGTGTTCGGACCATTTCACTGAGCATTCTTTCAACATTAATACTCAGGTACTGAGCGATATTAATTGCCAAGCCAAATTTAAGAGGCCGTATAGCCGGGTTCATGGAGGCAGTGATAGCGCCATAATATACAGAGCCTAACATTCCTACACCTGTAGAGACAGTCAAGAAATCCTGTAACATTAATGGACATTTAAATAAATGTTATGTTGGTAAGTTTGTTTAACTTTTCTTAATTTTCATCTCTTTCGCCAAATAGCGTAGTGTTGTTGGCTGTGTGATGGCGTTTCGCCATTTTGAATGTTTTCATCTCGGACTCTGGAAGCATTGTATCTCAATCAATCTCGAAAAATATCAGCAAAAAAAAACCTAGCTTGCAACGGACTTTAGCTAGATCTATGATGAACTTTCAATGTATGATACAAAAATAATACTTCTTTCAACAGATCATTAGCCTTTGAGCAGAATTGTTTTTAACTTACCAGGAAGTGTTATCGAGCCGACCGCTTTCAGTTTCATGGGGACTGAATGAACTCTCACTCTCAGAATCATCTGACCCGTCAGAGTAAAGACAAGATCCATGTTCATGTGAATTTCCAGCTATCGGTTCGAATTGATAGGGTCTAACTTCACATCTCTGTGAAACATCGGGAATGTCACTGTCGATGGTGTCCATTTCGGTAACCTGTTTAGATTCCCAAGCGCTGGCTCCTTGGAAAGTTTTTTGTGACGTCACGGGTCACGTGACCACCTAGCTAATTAACGAATCATTGTTTTACGCTGATGTATAAAAAAGTTGAATAATGTGATTTTCACATTTTTGACACCCTGCAGTGATTTAGATGGCATTTCTTATGTCCTTTATACATAATTATACCCAGAAAAAAAAATGTCCCATGTCCTTTACGAAAATCTGGTAACCCACTGAGTTGATTTTTCATGGACACACAGGGATCCCAGTCATGTATGTCCGTTCCCGCCCCTCGCCATTCTGATTGGCTGTTTGATTTTGGTGGGAACTCGAAGCGCAAGCGTGCAAACATAACTTATTTTTGTCTGCAGATAATTTCATATTTATCGGGTTTTTCCACCGAGAACAACTCAAACAGCGCAACACAATAATCATAATTTATACACACTTTAATACAAACTTTAAAAAGATGTCAACAAGTTCACCAAGGAGAGAAAGATGAAGCCAAACCCGGGAAGAGAAAGAAAGTTTTGCCAGAGGAAGAAAAGAAAAGAAGCGGTGAAAGAGCGAGAGAAAGGTGAAGAAATCTTTCACAAGAAAAGCCACAAGCTGAAAGATAAAGAAAACGGGTAAAAAATGAATGAATATAAATGATGAGTTGTAGGAATTTAATTCTAAATAGTGATGTTGATTTTGAAATCACTGCGAAATCCTTCGGGATCTGACACGTTGACCTGAATGAATGAATTTATTTATTTCGGTCAACAACATCAGCAGTATATGTACAATACAAGCCAATTTCGTCACCACAAACGCAACAGTTCTGTGGCTGACCGAAAAGGGTTTCGGCTGAAGCAAAGCTTATAAGTGCCTAACCACAAGTCACTTGCCCTACAGCAGTGATTCTCAAACTGTGGTACGCGTATCACTAGTGGTATGCGGGCTCCATTCTAGTGGTACGCCAAAGAATCACTTAATTAAATATAAATAAAATTTAAAAAATAAAATAAAACGTGAAATACTATCCATAATATCCGAATGGATGAAAATATCTTATCAACCGATGACAAGAAAATGAAAGGAGATACAAATTAAGTTAATAATTTTAAAAAGTTTGCAAGTGCTTCTGGGTAGCCATACGTAGCATACGTACGCATTCCCGCCGGTTCCGCTAACAGACAGTTATCCGCCATTGGTAGACTAGGCTGTGATGGGAAAAGGTGGAGGTGGCTTAGCTAATTATGACGAGTACGACAAAATTACTGTCGTGGCTTAAATCCACGAATGGGAGCGTGGATCAGGAGAGAGGGAGAACTGAAGAGGACGTGTGTGAGCCGAGCGCGGATGCTAACGACAGTGCAAAACCAGCCCCAGAACTGCTAGCAAACGGCAGAAACCAGTAAGGAGGAAGTATGACAAAAAATAAATAAAACTGGGATTCATTTGGAGTGGGACAGAGGAGCTGCCCAGGCCGCAGTATGTTGTATGCGGGGACGTTCTGAGCAATGAGTCCATGAAACCATCGCATCTCAAACGGCATCTTACAACCAAACACACAGCACTAAAGGACAAACTAATGGATTTTTTTTATGAAAATGTGATGAACTGAAGCAGTCTAAGTCCACCATTCTGTCCTATGGTACACCTCTAGCCAAAGCAGAGGAAGCTTCATATCGTGCCAGCCTCCTGATCGCCAGAGCCGGTAAGCCGCACACAATCGGAGAACTGCTGTTTGCCATTAGCCAAAGAGATGACACGTATCATGTGTGGAGAGAAAGCTGCCAGAGAGTTAAACTTGGTGCCGCTTTCAAATGACACCATGTCAAGGAGAATAAATGACATGGCTGACGATGTTAAAAAGACACTGATTGAGCGTATTAAGAACAGTAGATATTTTACCATACAGCTTGATGAGACTACAGATGTTGCAGATTTGGCCAATTTATTTGATTCATTATTTAAGTACAGTGTTTTATTTTCCTATATTTAAACACAGTGTTACTGTTCAAAGTACTGTGTGTAATGTTACAGTGGCCAACAATATTAAATATACTTGTTAAATAAAACCTCCGCCTTGTTTTTAATGAATACTTAGGCCTACTACGCTACTGTATTTTAATGTTGGTCATTATGGTGGTACTTGGAGAGCCAAGTATTTTCTGAGGTGGTATTTGATGAAAAAAGTTTGAGAACCACTGCCCTACAGGATGGTCCAAAGAGCCATACAAACAAAATACAATAACCAATAAATAAATAAATAAATAAATAAATAACAAAAAAAAAGATTGAAGAAAGAAAAGTGATTAATCTACATGTATTTAATCCTTTAACCATCCATACATTTCTCTTTATACTTCTTAAGTATAATGTTTTTAAGCTTTATCTTGAAATGTGCAACACTTTTACTCTCTTTAATTTCAACAGGTAAACTATTCAACAGCTTCACCCCACATACAGATATACGCGTACTTTTCAGCGTGGTATGAACTATTGGCTGTTTCAAGTTCCCTCTTCCTCTTAAGTGATACCCCCTTCTCTATCTATAAACATTTTTGAATATTGCCAGAAAGTAAATTATGTCTTACTTTATACAGAAATTGTGCAGTTTTGAAATCAACTAAATCTCTAAATTTCAGTATTTTTGACTTTAGACACAGTGCATTGGTATGTTCATGGTATTCTACATTATTCACTATTCTTATTACCTTCTTTTGCATAATGTATATTGACTGCAGGGTACTTTTATAGGTGTTGCCCCAAATTTCCACACAATAAGTCAGATATGGTAAAAAGAGAGTGCAATACAATATGTGCAATGATTTATAGTTCAGAATGTGCCTTATTTTACAAAGAATCCCCACTGTACATGCTAACTTGGACCTGACATATTTAATATGGGGTTTCCAGCTAAAGTTGTGGTCGATTATTACCCCGAGGAATATATTCTCATATACTCTTTCCAGCTTTACACTATCAATCATTATTTCCACCGGTGTGTCCAGATGTTTATTTTGTTTGCCAAAAAACATAAATTGTGTTTTTTATACTTAATTATAATTTATTTACATCAAACCACAGCTTGAGCTTTCCTAGTTCTTCCGAGACTACCTCCAGTAGCTGCTGAAGGCTCTCCCCGACACAGAATACGTTTGTGTCATCCGCAAATATAACATCTCAATATTTTTGAAACATTACCTATGTCATTGATATACAATGAAAATAATTTTGGTCCAAGAATTGACCCTTGTGGTACACCACATGTGATGTCTAAGAGAGTAGACTTAATAGCACCCATCTGAACAAATTGCTGTCTATTTTCAATGTAGCTTTTTAACCAATTTAGCCCTACCCCTCTAATCCCATACCTTTCCAATTTTTGTCGTAAAATTTCATGATCAATTGTATCAAACGCTTTCTTCAAATCTATAAAAATACCCAATGCATTCTTCTTGTTGTCTATTGCAGTTGTTAACTCTTCTACTAGCTACGTTAAAGCCATTACTGATGATCTGCTTGTTCTAAAACCATACTGACTGTCATTAAGCAATTCATGTTTATCAATGAAGCTGTCCGACCTTGCAACAAAAAGTTTCTCGAGTATTTTAGAAAACTGGGAGAGTAGTGAAATTGGCCTGTAATTGTTAAACATATTTTTTTCTCCAGCTTTATATAGTGGAATCACTTTGGCAATTTTCATTTTGCTGGGAAAGCAGCCCAGCTTCAACAATAAGTTACAGCTGTATGTTAGAGGGTTCACAATAGTATCAATTACTTGTTTTATTAAAGTCATATCTATACCATTCCAATCCAACGATGTTTTGTTCTTAAACTTGCGAACATCAATAATTTTATTTTTATCTGTCTCTCAAAAATATAGTGGATGGATTTCTTTCTCCGTAATATTTTTCAACAGCTCCCCCTTGTGGAGGGTTTATATCTTTTGCAAGTTTCTGCCCTACATTCACAAAGAACCTGTTGAAACCCTCCACCACATCCTTCTTATCAGTGATTGTCTTATCGTTTTCCATAAAATAATCTGAAAACGTAGGACAAGTTTTCCTATTTCTAATAATTGAATTTAATCCATTCCATGCACCTCTAATGTTATCCTTATTCTTTTCTAATACGTTATTGGAGAAATCTTTCTTACATTTCCGAATAATATCAGTTAATTTATTTTATATCTTTTATATTTTATTTCTCTTTCTATAGTTCTATGCTTTATAAATTGTTTGTACAATATATTCTTTTTTTTTTTTTTTACAGGCATTCAACAAGCCCTTTGTAATCCAGGGTTTATCATAACTGATTATTTTCCTCCTGCTCTGTTTTATTGGACATGTTCTGTCAGATAAGGAAAGGAAAGTATCCAGAAAACAGCCATAAGCAGAGTCGACATCCACTGCTTTGTATGCATTTCTCCAGTTCTGACATAACAGTTCACTTCTCAATGTTTTTATGGTAACTTCTGTGCTTCCTCTCCTCTGCCTTATTTTCATCTTTCAACATTTTATATTCACAATCATAATTAACAAACACGGGCAGGTGGTCACTGATATCCAGAGGTGGGTAGAGTAGCCAAAAATTGTACTCAAGTAAGAGTATTGTTACTTTAGAATAATATTACTCAAGTAAAAGTAAAAAGTAGTTGCCCAATTAATTACTTGAGTAAGAGTAAAAAGTACCAAGTGAAAAATCTACTCAAGTACTGAGTAACTGCTGAGTAACTTTTGTTTATTGATCAGGACGTCATAACAGGCAGAGATTTCATATAAATTTCACACATAAACTGTGTGTGTGTAGTTCTGTGTATTACTAATAACAACAAGAAGCTCAAGGCAGTCTGCACATAAACCATAACACTGTGTGTGCGTGCACGTTCGCTCCATGAAGTGACTGTTCAGCTTTAACAGCAGCTGGCTCTCAATTTTGCACTGTGAAGCTGTGACCTTTTAGCTGTGAACAGGTGAAAACAATAATAAATTAAAGATTAACCATAACACGTGTGTGTGTGTGTGTGTGCGCGTGCATGTTCACTCCGTGAAGTGACTGTTCAGCTTTAACAGCAGCTGAACATCACACGTAATATCTCCTCGTATGAAAAAGACTGGAAATAATCCTGTAAGATGCGATCAACGATGTTAATCCTTTCATCTCCCAAAAAGTTGTTTACTGGATCCGTCTCGCAGAGGAGTTAGCAAGTGGAAGTAACAAGCAAAAAGGTTGCTAACTAGCTGCCAGTGCCCAGCTTGGCTGGGTGGTGGTGGGGATTGCTAGCAAGCGGTCAAGCTAACAAGCTAATGCCCTTCCTTTTGTGAACAAGCACTTGTAGACAAATAATAAAACAAATCTCACAGAAAAAAAAACACCTAAAGTCTTCACAAATCCCTCTAATCCACAACAAATACAGTAGCTTGAAAAATGGAGATTTCACAAATATGTTACGCCTTTTGTTATTTAGTAAGTTTCCACCAGTCTTCCATTCCCAGTTTTTGACCAGAGCCGTGTACAACTGTAACGCTATTGAGGAGCTGACGTTAGGCGAGCAACCTTATTTTCATGAGCATTTTTTGGTTTCACATCAATAAAAAGTGATTGTTAGGAAGATTTTTTGTAGTTTTATTTCTTGGTTCTCTGGTGTGTGTGTGTTATCTTGTCATCTGAGGCCGCAGTGCGTCAATACATTTCCACAAAACAATGTATTTTACAGTTATTTATGATGTTACAACAGGGCTAACGTCTGCCTACGAAGACAGCCAAAAGCACACAGCCTACTGACCGCAATGTGTTTCCTCAAATTCGACGTTGAGTTTTTATAAGCTGAAACGGCCAATGGTTTGGGGAGACACATGTGACACCGCATAACATAACTATTATTTTTTGTTGTTTGGAGAGTGAACATGGTTTGTGTGTGTGGCCAGGGGTGTGCCTCTTCAGCTTGATGAGAAACGCTGGCTGCTGTCTCTGCCATTTTTCTTCTGCTTCCGTGCTCTTTTCCACCTGGACTGGTCTTGCCGCAGGAATTTTGTGTGCAGGCGCAAGCGGCAGCTTGGCTCTGTTTGATTGGTGAAACGGAGTTAAACCATAGCTCCTCCCACTATGGCTCTGGCTGCTACATGTGATCGGTGAGATGCGGTCATGTGACAGAGCCTCTGCTGAAAGTCTCGACAAAACATAAACAAACAGACCACGCATCGCACAGATCAATAAAATTAAAGTAGCGAGTAATGAGCAGAATATAGCCCAATGTAACGGAGTAAAAGTACCGCTTCTTCTTCACAAATATACTCAAGTAAAAAGTATGCTGCATTAAAACTACTCTTACAAGTACAATTCATCCAAAAAGTTACTCAAGTAAATGTAACGGAGTAAATGTAGCGTGTTACTACCCACCTCAGATGATATCATTTATTAGTAATCCTCCAATTACATTGTCTTCCAAGTTGTGAGTAAATATCTCATCTCATCTCATTATCTCTAGTCGCTTTATCCTGTTCTACAGGGTCGCAGGCAAGCTGGAGCCTATCCCAGCTGACTACGGGTGAAAGGCGGGGTACACCCTGGACAAGTCGCCAGGTCATCACAGGGCTGACACATAGACACAGACAACCATTCACACTCATATTCACACCTACGCTCAATTTAGAGTCACCAGTTAACCTAACCTGCATGTCTTTGGACTGTGGGGGAAACCGGAGCTCCCGGAGGAAACCCACATGGACACGGGGAGAACAGGCAAACTCCACACAGAAAGGCCCTTGCTGGCCCCGGGGCTCGAACCCGGACCTTCTTGCTGTGAGGCGACAGTGCTAATCACTACACCACCGTACCGCTCTCGGAGGTGTGTATGACTGGTAATTACTAACACTGGCCACTAGGCGGTGTGTGTGACTGGTAATTGCTAACACTGACCACGAGGCAGTGTGTATGACTGGTAATTACTAACACTGGCCACTAGGCGGTGTGTATGACTGGCAATTACTAACACTGGCCACTAGGCGATGTGTATGACTGGTAATTACTAACACTGACCACTAGGCGGCGTGTCATCTCATCTCATCTCATTATCTGTAGCCGCTTTATCCTGTTCTACAGGGTCGCAGGCAAGCTGGAGCCTATCCCAGCTGACTATGGGCGAAAGGCGGGGTACACCCTGAACAAGTCGCCAGGTCATCACAGGGCTGACACATAGACACAGACAAACATTCACACTCACATTCACACCTACGGTCAATTTAGAGTCACCAGTTAACCTAACCTGCATGTCTTTGGACTGTGGGGGAAACCGGAGCACCCGGAGGAAACCCACGCTGACACGGGGAGAACATGCAAACTCTGCACAGAAAGGCCCTCGCTGGCCATGGGGCTCGAACCCGGACCTTCTTGCTGTGAGGCGACAGTGCTAACCACTACACCACCATACCGCTCTCGGAGGTGTGTATGACTGGTAATTACTAACACTGGCCACTAGGCGGTGTGTATGACTGGTAATTACTAACACTGACCACGAGGCGGTGTGTATGACTGGTAATTACTAACACTGGTGTTATGGTCGGCTGCACTAATGCTTGTTTGGGCCATGCCCCCTCCTGTTTGTGCTTGTTTCTTTTCAGAGTGTGTGAGACAGGTGTGGTGCATTTTTCCTGATTGAGGCCAGTATAAAGATACTGGGTGTCTTCCCTTCTCTCTCGGTCTCGACTTGTGGCGCCAGGCTTATCCCTCCCTCCTGAGAAGACTTTTTATGATCTATTTTTAATATTTGGCATACTTTTGCACACGTGCATTACACTTTTATTCATTACTGACATTTTGTATGTATGTAAATAAATGTTTGGTCTAATTGACGCTACGGTGTGGGATCTCTTTATGTTGAGGTTGCCTTGAGCTAGGCAGTCTTAACACTGGCCACTAGGTGGTGTGTATGACTGGCAATTACTAACACTGGCCACTAGGCGATGTGTATGACTGGTAATTACGAACACTGGCCACTAGGCGGCGTGAATGACTGGTAATTACTAGCATTGGCCACTAGGCGGCGTGTATGACTGGTAATTACTAACACTGGCCACTAGGTGGTGTGTATGACTGGTAATTACTAACACTGGCCACTAAGTGGTGTGTATGACTGGTAATTACTAACACTGGCCACTAGGCGGTGTGTATGACTGGTAATTACTAACACTGGCCACTAGGCGGTGTGTATGACTGGTAATTACTAACACTGACCACTAGGTGGTGTGTATGACTGGCAATTACTAACACTGGCCACTAGGCGGTGTGTATGACTGGCAGTTACTAACACTGGCCACTAGGCGGTGTGTATGAGTGGTAATTACTAACACTGGCCACTAGGCATTGTGTATGACTGGTAATTACTAACACTGGCCACTAGGTGGTGTGTATGACTGGTAATTACTAACACTGGCCACTAGGCGGTGTGTATGACTGGTAATTACTAACACTGGCCACTAGGCGGTGTGTATGACTGGTAATTACTAACACTGACCACTAGGTGGGGTGTATGACTGGCAATTACTAACACTGGCCACTAGGCGGTGTGTATGAGTGGTAATTACTAACACTGACCACTAGGCGGTGTGTATGACCGGTGGTACACATACACGGACAAACCACAAAAAATCGACTCGATGGGTTTTTTCTTAGATATGGTGCTCCGCTCAGAGCTCTGCTATGAAATTAGTACATTTATGTGTTAGAGGATCAAGAACACTATTTCAGAAAACAACCAGTGAAACTGTGGACGATTTTAGATTACTTTCTGCCAGAGCCTAGGTTTTGGAATTTTTTTTATTTTTTATGTTTTAAACTAATTGAGAAATAATTTGTTGTTCTCATCTTAAATGTGCAACACTAGAGTAGAGTGGGGTAATACGCCCCCATGGGGTAATACGCCCCCGGCCTGTTTTACCCAAAATAACCACCAGATGGTGCAAAGTTACATTTCTATTGTTGCTATGGACTGGCTTGACAACGGGGATATACAAATATCCACTGTGGATCACATATCAGCAACGCAGCAGAGAGAAATCAAATTTCATAGTAAGTGATATAATTTTCAGATATCAGTAAAACTGTATTTAGATAGCTGCTATTTCGTCAGATATCACAGCTGTGTATGTGGTATGAGTAGACAAGTCAGTACGTTAAAAAAATACATTAGGTATAAAAAGTTGAATCACATTTTGAAAGTAAGACCCTTTTTTTGTAAAAGTGTAGTCTGTGGGGTAAAACGCCCCCTTAATGGTGGGGTAAATGGCCCCCAGGGGGCATCGTTTCCTTTTATCATAATTACTGTATTTCATACATTTCTGAATAGCAGATACATAGTTTTAAATAACATCTCGCTTACCTGGTTGAGTAAAGCAAGTAATTTGAACTTAATATTAAAAATAATTGAAATTAAAAAAAAATTGAAATTAAAATGCGAAATATAATAAAATAATGCTTCTATTCGTTAATTCAGGGATATTTTCTTGTTTCTTTCACATTATATGCTTAAGTAAACACTTTTGCTATCCAAACAGCTTTTTTTGAGTGAGGGGGCCTATTGCCCCACCTCAGGGGGCCTTTTACCCCACTGGGGGGGTAAAAGGCCCCCTTTGCAGAATGTTTGTTTTTGTGAAAAAAAAAAAAAATAAGTATTAACTTTAGGCAAACTTGAGGTGGCATTATTGTTCATGTCACTGTTGTCAAAAACTATGATTAAAACTAAACACATGGTTCATTTCAACTTGGAGAAAAACTGAATTTTCCTTAAGGGGGGCTTTTTCCCCCACTCTACTCGATATCTTTTGAATATTTTATATGATCACCTTCTTACATCTATTTTAAATAAAAATTATTATTATTATTATTATTATTATTATTATTATTATTATTATTAAGTTCTTATGATTTAAATTCTAATCTTCATTTTGATTAAATTATTTTCATATTTTAATACATGTAAATACTAATATACATATGCTTTTATTCTTATAATTTATTTGTTCATATCATAATGATTTTTATTGTTAGACCACTGAGACTGTAAAATGCTTTCAAAGAAACAATTATTATTATTATTATTATTATTATTATTATTATTATTATTATTATTATCGCACACAATCACTATATGTTTCAGATTCATACACATTAATAACTAAAAATAAATTATTAGTGCTATTATTAATCACAGGACAATTTTTCCCTCCAGTAGATGGGACTAAAACGCTTCCAACCTGAGATTACTGTTGAGTGAAATGTGTTTTTCTCTGGACTGACCTGCTGAGGGCGCTGTTTGCTGCTGGATTATTATTATTATTATTATTATTATTATTATTATTATTATTATTATTATTGGCAAAACCCAAATATTATAGACAACAAAAGATCATAATAAAAATAAAATCGGGGATCACGGGCTTCAGCCGGGTTTCAGTCCAAATCAAACCACAGCAGCACTTCATCAACTTCTGTCAAATCAGAACTCGATGGTCCCCATAAGGAAAGTGTTGTTGTTTGAACAATAAATAAATCAAAGAGGCAAAACGTGTCCTTTTCATTCCAGAGGTTGGGGTTGGGGTTTGGTTCAGCTGCAGTCACAGCATTAATTAAGTGCATTAATAATGATGTCAGTGGAAGTTCCTCAGAAGGACAGGAAGACTAACATGTGTGTGTTTACATTTATTCATTTAGCTGAAGCTTTTATGATACAGTGGAGATGCCGAGGGTTAAGGGTCGAGCTCAAGGTGGTGCTGGGATTTGAACTCACAACCTTCTGATCAGTCGATAAATACTGATTTATTTTTTACTGCCTGAGATGTTCTATAAGGGCATCGACCACAGATTCATCACTACAAGAGCTGCTCACTCAACTCCAACACACATCACATTATACTCAAAATAATCAAAGCACTTTTATTTCATTGAATGGATAAAAATAGATGATTGTTACACAATATGAAAAAGAGCCAATAAAACTCTGCAGAATGTAAAATATTGACTTGTTCTCATTGTGGAAAGAGAAAAAGTCACATTAACTTGTATATTGTTGATGAAGATGTAATATTAAAATGAACTGGCCATCACTCATTTAAAAAGTGAGAATATTGAATTAAAGCTGAGATTATAAAAGAAACATTTGAGAATATTCAATGAAAACTGAGAATATAAAACAAAATCCTGAGAATAAGGAAACAAACCTGAGAATTTAAAATGAAAATCTGAGAATACGTAATGAAACCTGTATATATATTTATGATACTTGCATAGACTATATCTGGCTTGTAACATCACCAGCTACCGAATAAAAATGACAACAAAACGCAATATAGCAAGCGATCTAATGAGCACGTCATGGTCTGAATATTTCATAAAGGAATTCTCGAATCCGTCTCAATGAGATGTTTTACAGTTAAAAGCACAGCATTGAACATA
This sequence comes from Neoarius graeffei, assembly GCF_027579695.1. Classification (NCBI taxonomy): domain Eukaryota; kingdom Metazoa; phylum Chordata; class Actinopteri; order Siluriformes; family Ariidae; genus Neoarius; species Neoarius graeffei. Next base: position 1,003,834 of record NC_083589.1, on the reverse strand, counting down.
AAGGTAAATGTGTCTTTAAAAATGTAAAAACACACATTGTTTTAAGGAATCCAAAGATTTGTGTTCTTTTGCCAAGTGGCTTATAGTTACTAAGACATTTGTAAAAGAGTGAATAACAGGTTGATAAATGTAAAAGATGAAGATGAATATTATATGAGTTGAGCTGAAATAATTGGTGAGATAAATGAGGTGTGGTGTGTCAGTGATACTGAAGCTGACTTATAGCATTAAAAGTGTTGTAAAAGAAAAGCTGGAGACATTGCATTAGGGAATATGAAAGGTGATTTAACTCTCCTCCTCTATTTGCTCATAACTCTGGGAAAATGAACACAGTTCAGGAAACATGACATTGTTGGAAGGATAATAAAATCATTTTTTGTGTTTATAAAAGTTGAAATGTAATTTCCTGAGAAAAGGCCTTTGGCGGCGTGTCTCAGTCACATGGTCCCTGTCTTTCTGAGATTTCTCCTCCACGTCATCATATTCTGTAAAATAAATACATTGACCTCTTTAATAGATCCTGTGTATTGTATTAATTGGGATGTAAAACCTTAAAAATACAGTCAGTGATGCACGATGTGGGAATGTCTTTAATATTCTATCAATAAAAAAGAGAAAAAAGGAGATTTATCAGTTCAGCTTTCTTAATATGAACACAGGCCATGTGTATAAGATGTGGAAGTAAATGAGACATAAATATAGGTCTTATCTAAACTGTGTAATAAATATGACAGCACTTGTTCAATGACAGAATGGAGATTACAGAACAGAAAGCTGATATTTATATTATATATGATATAGAATAGAGTCACGCTTTAACTTTGCTGCCTTTGCACTCACGTACATTACCAGAATAAACAACTCACTCATTTTCTGTCTCTCCTCCATCCTGTTCCTCAGTGATGACATCATCATAATCTTCTGGACCGTCTCCTGAAGAAATCAATGAATCAGTAATAAACCCCTGTGTGTGTTGCTGTTCTAGTAAAATACTGAGTTACAGGGTGGTGTGATGAAGCTGAGTTACTGCTACCACCCTCACGTTGATCATTTACCTGCAACAGCATGTCCCCAAGTGGTTTATTCCTCTTAGACCATGGGAATTTGCCAATAATTGCAGTTTTTCACTGAGTAAAGAATTAGATCTTGTACTTTTCATCCATTTATAGCTACAGATAATGTATATCTTTGGAAAAATAAGTTTGTTCCTTTGGTCACTGATATCATAGCAGCTATAAACAGTGGTTCCCTCAGCAGCTTTTCTTTTTTTGTTTATTTTCTTTATTTGATTAAATCTGACTTGTGATGACGTTTGGGTTTGTTTCCATGGTAACCGCATCATCGTAGTTCTCAGACACACCCTCTGTCAGAATGTGGAGATAAAAGCTATTAAATCCACATGAATGTCATTAATGATGGTTTGGATGCTTGTGGATGCGACACTGTCACATTATTATCATACCTGTCAGTATAACTGACTTCTGATCAGCTGGAATGGCGTCATCATAATTCTCCGCTTCATCCTCTACACCAAAACACAGATATTTAAAGAGAGTTAAAGTTTACTGAAGTGGCAGTTTGTACACTGTGTATTTGATGACACAATGCAAAATGACATCGTATACATGTCAAAAATGTCACGACACACGAAGCAAGAAACAAACTGATGTGCAGTGTGTGTGTTTAATTTCTACTGCTTTCTAAAACAAATCCCCAAACAGAACCACACCCTCCACGTTATCAGGGATCGGTCCAGCAGTGACGGCATCATCGTAGTCCTCTGGTGGCTCGACTCTTCCTGTATCACCTAAATGAAATAAAAGCAGAGGGTCTGTACAAACAGCTCCATCACATTCTGACCTCATGGTTTCATGTCAAGTCACTAAATTTATGGGATCAGTTCACATCTGCACCCACTTATGAAGTCACTGGTGTCGATGACATCATCATAATACTCCACCTTTTCTCCAATCCCAGACTTGACTGTAAAAAGAACCATTTGTTTGTTTGGGGTTTTTAAACACATTTATACTCAATAAAATCCTCATCCAAAGAAGCTTTGATCAATTTGATAAGAGGGATTTCAGAAGCTTAAAGTAAGATCAGGTTGATTGTGAGATGTCATGTGTCAGCATTAAAACACTGGAGTTACTGTAATTCTTCGATACAATACATCATAATCACATCTCAGAAAGGACACGTTTAGTCATTTCTGATTTTTAATTGCAATTCTAATCTCTTTCAGTTCATGGAGTTCGACAAACTCACACTCTGGGCTTTTTTACCTGAGAGAAGCTCATCATCCACATGCTCATACCCAGAATGCTGTTCTTCAGAGAGGAGACTTCCTGTTAGAGGAGAGCAGCACGGTCATGAGACACACACAGAGAGAGAGAGAGAGAGAGAGAGAGAGCGAGATGCACCTGTACAGGAAAACATTCACAGGAGAGCTGAACACAGGCGGAAAAAAGACGAGTTGCAGGTGTGTTTTGAGATTTTAAAGGACAGCTGGTGCAGATACCAGAAAATTGTCAAAGCTGAAAAGACAAAATATTTTTCTGATATTATTTGAAATAACTGTCATAAAGCTCACGTTCTTTTTAGTGCCATTAACACTGTTCTTAATTCCCCCCAATCTGCTCGTCCTGATGTTTCCCCAGAAACCTGTGAAAAATTCCTCCACTTCTTTGTGGACAAGATTGCGAGCCTTAGAGCATCATCTCACCCCCTTCTTATGAGCCGTCTATCACTGTCACTCGCTCTGCTGCTTTTACCCACTTTGAGCCTGTGTCTCTTTCTCTCTGAAAGGAAATTACTGGTCAGATGAAATCTTCAGCTTGTCCCACGGATGTTGTCCCCCCTCGCCTTTTTCAAGAGATTTTGGAAACTATTGGCCCAAACATCCAAATGGTTATGAACAGCAGTCTCTCCTCAAGTGTTGTTCCAGTACATTTGAAGCATGCAGTAGTGCAACCACTGATCACAAAACCTCATCTGGACTCTGCAGTCCTCTCCGAGTTTACACCAATTTCTAAACTTGCTTTCAAAAATTCTGGAGAAAGTTGTGCTCTTACAATTGCAATCTTTTTTAGACACACACGGCGTTCTTGAGGTGTTCCAGTCTGGTTTTAAAGTCCTTCACAGCACTGAATCTGCACTTTTAAATGTTTGAACCATCTTTTATTGGCTACTGACTCCAGGGATTCTGCCGTTCTGATGCTTTTCCATCTCACAGCTGCATTCGACACAGTAGACCACAGCATCCTCATCTCCTGCCTGGAGCATTGTGTGGGCATTAAAGCTCCTGCTCTGGAGGGCTTCAGCTCTTACTTGTCCTGTACTGGCCTTCCTTCACCGACTCCCTGTAGGGTTTAGGATCCATTTTTATTTTCCAAAAACAACTCATTAAATGGGCGAGCTCCGCCCTCTCTCTCTCTGACCTTTTACAACCACACGTTCCGTCAAGGTCACTCAGGTCACTGACTGGTTGCTTTTGGTGTCGCGTCCCAAAATCGAGGTTGAAGCCCAGGGGAGATGGTGCCTTTGCAGTTGTCGCCCCCAAACTGTTACTGTTGGATTGGTATTTTTGGTGATGTTTATTTTTTTCTTCCAAAAGTTTTTGCTTTTGGATGAAATTTTAACTGCTGGTAGCCACAGACAACAGAAACTCACTGAGCCAAGATGAGTGACCTTGACCTATTTTTCAAGGTCACAGAGCACATTTTATGTGTTTTTTGTTGAAAATGTCATTTCATTTATTCCAGTATCTCTTGAAGATATCAGGATTTCCCCCTGGATTTTATGTAAATAAATGACGAGCTCATTTCCTGCGCAAAAAGCTTCGACGCCAGTCAAGTGGAAAGTGACGCGTTCTGGACTGCGGTCGAAAACGGTTTGTTTCCTCAACAGCCAAAACCACAACATGTTCATAAACACCAATGGTGCCAAAAGTTATGATTTGCTCTGGACCAGTGCAGGTTCTTCTTTGGTCAAGAATTCTTTATCAGTTTTTGAAAAATTGAATTTAATGTATTTTGGCGCTCGCAAAAATGGTCACTATCGCCATTTCACCATGAAATATTGATTTTGGCTTCTAATATGTTCCAGTAAACGACCCCAAACACCGACCCGTTCTACCAGAATCAAGTGTCAAATCTGACCTTTAACCTACTGTGAGAGGTCACAAAGGTCATTTTCTGTTTCTGACGGTACTATTTTCAAAAAATCATAAAAATAGTTTCATATTTACAGACAATGACCTTGTATTTTTTCTTTAGTGCAGATTCTTTTGTAGATTATTGACAAACTGATATATTTTATCAAAAGCTGGAGATAAAAATGACAGAAATTCCCCAGTGTGATGGTTATCACTGAAAACTTTGCGTTGGTGTTTTCTCCACTTTTACCCGAAACTATGACCTCGACATAAATGAAATGTATTATTCACTGTGTATAATTTACATCTGCTCTTTCTGTTTGTTCTGTCAAATCACAGGTTTCTCTGATATTTTTCAGCTCTAAAGTCTGAAAAACTATCAAAAGAGACAAAAATGTCATTTTCACCATGAAATAAAGTTTTTGGCTGAGAACATGTGACAGTAAACGACCCCAAATATCCACCCATTCTCCCTGAATCAGCTGTCAGATTTGCCCTTTGAGCTCCTTTGCGAGGTCGGGTCGGTGATGTTCAGTTTTCAATGCACTAATTGCGTCAGCTGTTTCCATGGACAGATACTTTAGGGAGTAAACACAATCTTCAGTGCAGATTGTAATGGAAATAAAACACAAACAGATGGAGTTTCTATAAAATGATCCAGAAGAGGAAAGTTGTGTTTAAAAAGAGAAGTGGATGAGATTTGTGTGTCAGTGTGTAAGAAGAGAAATCATCGTCAGGCTTTTAAAAAGTGTAACTGGTGAACAGTGCAGTGAAAGTGTAGATTGGATGGAGTGTAAATGCATCGTAAGAAGAGTAACATTACACAACTCTGTGTGTGTGTGTGTGTGTGTGTGTGTGTGTGTGTGTAAGGGGAACTGTCTGGAGTGAGCCGCGAGGTGAATGTCGCTCGGTGTGAAGCAAATGGTGCGAGACTGTTAACATTAACATTGTCAGTTTACGTTTGAAACAGATGAAGATTCGAAATTATCAGTGACATTTTCAGATTATTATTATTATTATTATTATTATTATTTGATGGTGTGATTTGTCTCTTAACTTGGTGTTTGTGTGTTATTGTGGTGTTTTATGGTGTGTGTTGTGATGATTGTACAGCACTTTGCTCAACTGCTGTTCTTTTTAAATTTGCTTTATAAATAAATTTGACTCGACTTGACGTTCAAACGCAGCAAATTAGAAGCTTTAATAGATGTTTATCAGCAGAATTCTGTCTCGACGCCACATGGACTCCAACTGCACACTTCCTCTCACACACACTTATTTTTGTTAAATGACACACACACAGAGGGAGGGAGAGAGTAATGCACCTGTACAGGAAGACACACATGGGGGGGTTAGGGCTCAGGAAAGCAGGTTAACACACACACATACACACACACTTGCACTAAATCAGAAGCTTTAATAGACGTTTATCAGCAGAATTCTTTCTCGACACCACATGGACTCCAACTGTACACTTCCTCTCACACACACTTATTTTTATTGATTTTTATTGATTTGTTGTAAAGCAATAAATCTCACTGGATTTGGGGGAAAATATTGTTTGAAGGCCGCTCCCACAATAACTCTAACTCTAACTATAAATAACTGGGACCCCTGCAGTGTATGTGGTCGGTGCTCACACCAGAGCGATATGGATCCCTATAGCCCAGGCCTGGGTTTATCCGTATCGCTGCTTCTGGAGCGATGTTTCCAGGCCTGGACCTGATCCCATCAAACATCTGACCAATCAGCTCATTGTTTAAACCAACAATCATGAATATTTATTTCCCTGAGGGTCAGGACCAAGCGATATTATAGTGGGGATTATAGCTGTGGTGTTTCTGCTCCAGACTGGAACTAAACTCAGGCAGAGGGAGAGTCAGAGTTGGAGTTATAGGTAGAGTTATAGTTATGGGTGTTGTGGGACCGGGCCCTCAGTGTGATGGAGATCAGTTCACATCTCACTCACCTCTTTGAGTGGAGTTCCTGCTTCTTCTAGTGATGTATCTGTGGTTGATCTCCTCATAGACTGCCTCAGGCTGAGTCTTACGCCTCGTCTTAGAGACATCTGGGAGTGGAGAATAATAATAATAATAATAATCTCATCTCATTATCTCTAGCCGCTTTATCCTGTTCTACAGGGTCGCAGGCAAGCTGGAGCCTATCCCAGCTGACTACGGGCGAAAGGCGGGGTACACCCTGGACAAGTCGCCAGGTCATCACAGGGCTGACACATAGACACAGACAACCATTCACACTCACATTCACACCTACGGTCAATTTAGAGTCACCAGTTAACCTAACCTGCATGTCTTTGGACTGTGGGGGAAACCGGAGCACCCGGAGGAAACCCACGTGGACACGGCGAGAACATGCAAACTCCGCACAGAAAGGCCCTCGCCGGCCCCGGGGCTCGAACCCAGGACCTTCTTGCTGTGAGGCGACAGCGCTAACCACTACACCACCGTGCCGCCATAATAATAATAATAATGAGTTTGTATTTGTGAATAATTCTGAATACCAGTTTTGAATAAAGTGTGCGATTGTAAATAATATAATCCAATAATAGAGTTGGTGTTGTAGAGAAAAGAAAATGTGTGAATATGTCGTACCTCTCCTGAGCGCTCTGTTCTGGTAAAACAGGAGCAGCAGAAGCACTAAGGCCAGGAAGAGCAGCGTTCCCAACACAAAGAGAACCAGTGGAGGGATGGATGGAGCTCCAGCTGATGGAGGAGTTTGAGTGGCTCTTACTGAAGTCAGAAACACAGAAGAGGATCTCGATACGAAACTGTAATCATAAATATTTAGAAAAATACTGAACAGTAGCAATTATTGTACTGGAACAAATATACAGACCTGATCTGGTGGTGGGTCTCGCCGTGAACACAGTGGATATGTCTGTATTTACAAAAAGAAAAGAAAATCATTTCTGTCCTCCAATAAAAATAAACTCTCACTCAATAAGGTTTATGAGATGCTGATGAGTGAATTACTGTTTCAGATCTGAGCTTTCAAGATTACATCGAAAATTATTAATAAAAGTCAGCAAGTCTTAACACTGGGAGAAAAGTGTAATGAGCGGAGACAGAAATCTGAAAAGTTAGTGCACCCCTCTGACCTGCACAGGTGACTCCAGCATGAGAGCAGTCAGTGTGGTTCTTCAGGGAATGATGACAGTCCCACAGGTGAATCTCATCCCCTCGACACTTCACTCTGTTCAGCCAGATCGTCCCTTCACCAGGACCAGGAACATTCCTCTCAGCTCTCAGCGCCGACCCACAGCCCAGCTGTCTGCACACCACCTGAGCGTTCCTGATGTTCCACTGATCATCACAAATGGAGCCCCATGTAGCGTTATGATACACCTCCAACCTCCCAGAGCAGCTTCCCTTATCTCCCCTCAGCCTGAGAGACCAGCGCTCTACATCACACACATCACACATGAGGAAACACACCCACACTGAAGAACAGCTCCAGTCACACAGCTCACTACAACACAATGATAATACAACCTTATATTACACTCAGCATGGGCTCGTTTACCAAAAACACTTTCTGAGGTCTTCTGAAAAAGAATCTCATACCAACTCTATATCCAGGTGTTTACTTTGATGTGTTATTCAAAAATAAAGGAATGAATTGCTGCTGAATGAAATCATGTAAAGCAGTAAGATCAGCTTTGGGTTCTGTTTCCTGATTTGATCTCTGTTGGTTGAATTTTCATGAAGTGTGAGTTAGACTGATGCCCTCAGGATGGTTCTATGAGGAAATCCATTCAAGTCCTCAGAAAATGATTTTATAAACACATGAGGAAATATCTTCTGTCACGAACAAATGCAAATGAAGAACAGTACAAAAAGCTTTTCCTTATCCATCCTTACTTGAGCAATGTTTCTGAGAGGGAAATGAAGAGCACTTTTCTCGTGGATGGAGAGACTTTCCATCATCTGCAGGAATAAAATCCATGCATTAATGAAAAGGTTTCACATGCAGGTTTATCTCTCAGAGCAGACTTTCCTCAGACTTTTCACAGGATGTTTTACCAAATACACTTTATATTTCAGCAACATTAGTTATACACTATTCACAATGAAACACTGCAGTTTATGGCAACGGACAGAAGCAGAAAAGTCTGAATCCACCCACCTGTACAGGTAATATGAACCACCTCATCAGCATTATCACAGCGGTTCTGTCCCCAGGGTGAAGATGGACACTGCCACAGATTAGAGTCGGGTTTCCTACACTTCAGATAATCCAGCCAGTTGGGAGCAGATTTTACTCTCGCTGCAGTGTTTAACAGACTGCCACGTCTTCCACAGTTCAGCTCTCGACACACCATGTTTACTGTCTCATCATCCATCTGATTGTGACACACATTACCCCAGGTTCCATTGTAGAACACTTCCAGATTCCCCTCACAGCCCTCCGTGAGTCGGATCTCATTAAACTCTGCTGGAAGAAGAACGACTTCGACTTCATTTGTAAAAATCCTGTTTTATTGACTCAGTTAAAGATCTGTAATATTATCTTTCTGTAAAAAGATATTCAACATGGATGACATTTATAAACAGCTCCTTACTCTCATGTTGAATTTCAGGAACTTTGGAGCTGAGTTATGAAACACAGACATGTCCATATTTAACAGGTTTAATCTCAGTCATCACACTGTACCTGAGCACACGACTCCTACGTCCTCCTGGTGTCCACATTCACCCTCTTCACACCGCTGAAATCTGCAGTTCCACAGGGACGTCTCGTTCCCCTCACACTCCACCTCATTCAGCCATATGGACCCAGTTCCAGGACCAAACCAGGCTGGTATGTGGGTACTGAGGGCCTCTCCACACTGCAGCTGTCTGCACACCACCTGCGCATCCTCAATATCCCATGAGTCATCACACACTGTCCCCCACGAGCCGCTGTGGAAAACCTCCAGCCTTCCTGCACAGTCTCCACCAGAACCAACCAGCCTGATGGACCTGGGGTCTGAGTTAAAGATTTATTTAATTTGATAAAGTATATAAAACTAATATCCCTTTGTAGACTATGTGATTATTCTGTATATTTAATGGAACACCTTAGAATGATAAAACATTTATTACTGTTGTTAATCGCTGCTCATTGGTCGGTGTTGTGCTGCTTACCTGAGCAGGTGATGTACAGCTGTTCCCCGGAGCTGCAGCTGACACTTTGTGCTCTGCTGCAGTTCTCCAGATGAGCTTCAGTCCCAGAGCAGCTGAAACCCGTTACACACATGTGTTTGTGTTCAGTGGTGGATGGAGAGGAGCGGTAGTTCAGCACAGAGCCACAGCCCAGCTGTCTGCAGAGCACAGACGCCTCAGACAGACTCCACGAGTCCAGGAGAACTCTCCTCCAGTCCTGCCTGAAATAAATCTCCACCTCCCCCTGACACTCGCTCCCTCCAGACAACCGCACTCGCCCCTCATGAAACGCCACGGATGATCCTGAAGCAGAAGAACATGGTTTAAATATTCTAATGAACACTGACTTTATTCACTAACGTGGTGTACGTGACGTTAATATCTCACCATTACAGATGACTCCAGCATCGTGTTGATGAGAGCATGCAGCTCGACTCCATGATGAGACGCCACATTGTGAGAGGTGTGTCTCATTCCCCTGACAATCAAACACATCAGCCCATATGTGGCCACTCCCGTTCCCAAACCAGTCGACCTCCACCACAGCCACAGCACTCCCACAATCCAGCTGTGCACAAAGAACATCTGCAGCTCTCCTATCCCAGCTTACAGCACAAACTGTGCCCCATTCACTGAGGTACTGGAGCTCCACTCGACCGGAACAGGAGTCCGATCCGTTCACCAGCCGTGCCCCTGTGTGAGCTGAACAAACAGCCGAGAGCTCGGTGAAAGAGGAAAATTAACAAAGGCACCTTAAAGTTTGATTGACAGGTTTGTGGTCTCTATTTAAAACAGAAGTTAAATCACGATACTTAACCAGAACATTTTAATCCCACATCGTTGTCATGGGAGCAGGTTGAGTGTTTGAGTGAAGATGATGTTGGACAGAAGTAAATCTCAGATTCGTTTCCTCTACACTGAAGCTCCTCTGTCCACACCTGACCCTCCCCTCGGCCAAAAGCAGCTGATCCAGCACCTCCACAGGAATCCCACAGCCCAGCTCTCTGCACACAACCTCTGCATCCTGCTGGTCAAAGTCAGCATCACACACTGTGGACCAGGAACCTCCATGAAACACCTCCACTCTCCCAGAGCACTGGTGAGGACCAGCAGAGAGTCTCAATCCCTGACCTGGGTTTGATTTCAGTGTGTAAATATTGGACACATTTTGAAAGAGACAAAATATCAATATCTCATTCCAATAAAATCACAAAATGCTTTAGATTTAAATAAATATTTTATTAAAATAATATCATGATGTAATTAAAGTTAAATTAATAATGTTAATAATTTAATTAGTTCTCATCTATTTTTTGGAAATAAATGAGTTTACCTGAGCAGGTGACTCCAGCATCTTCTCTATGATTGCAGTAATTTACACCCCACCCAAGTGATCTACAGTTCTTCAGTGTCGACTCTGATCCACTACACGCCACATTATCCATCCAGATTGGTCCTGATCCCGGGCCAAAGTGAGCAGCAGTTGGTGCATTTACAGGCTCCCCACAGCGCAGCTCTCCACACACCACTGAAGCATCGACCAGATCCCACTCATCATCACACACTGTTCCCCACTGACCATCCTGAAGAACCTCCACTCTCCAGCACAGCGACTTCCACCATTCACCAACCTCACACTGCCTGAGCGAGAGAGACAGAGAGAGAGAGAGTGTGTGAGAGAGAGAGAGATTTTATTTGATGGTATGGTTTCTCTCTCTCACACGCGCAAACGCGCACACACACACACACACACACACACACACACTCTGTCTCTCTCTCTCACACACAAACTCTCTCTCTCTCACGACGCTCTCTCACACACACACACTCTGTGTCTCTCTCACACACTCTCTCACAGACAAACTCTCTCTCTCACACACACTCTCACAAACACTCTCACACACACACACACACACACACACACACACACACACACTCTCCCCCTAACCCCTCTCTCTCACACACACACACACACACACACACACACACACACACACACACACACACACACACTCTCCCCTACCCCTCTCTCTCACACACACACTCTCCCCCTACCCCTCTCACACACACACCACACACACACACACACACACACACACACACACACACACACAACACACACAAGCCCCCTACCCCTCTCTCTCTCTCACACACACTCTCCCCCTACCCCTCTCTCTCACACACACTCTCCCCCTACCCCGCTCTCTCACACACAATCTCCCCCTGCCTCTCTCTCTCACACACACACTCTCCCCCAACCCCTCTCTCACACACACACTCTCCCTCTACCACTCTCACACACACACACACACACACACACACACACACACACCCTCCCCCTCCCCCTCTCTCTCACACACACTCTCCCCCTTCCCCTCTCTCACACACGCACTCTCCCCCTACCCCTCTCACACACACACACACACACACACACACAAACACACACACACACACACACACACACACTCGGCCCCTACCCCTCTCTCTCTCTCACACACACTCTCGCCCTACCCCTCTCTCTCACACACACTCTCCCCTACCCCTCTCTCACACACGCACTCTCCCCCTACCCCTCTCACACACACACACACACACACCACACACACACACACACACACACACACACACACACACTCGCCCCCTACCCTCTCTCTCTCTCACACACACTCTCCCCCTACCCCTCTCTCTCACACACACTCTCCACCTACCCCTCTCTCACACACACACCCTCCCCCTACCCCTCTCTCTCACACACACACTCTCCCCTACCCCTCTCTCACACACACACCCTCCCCCCTACCCCTCTCTCTCACACACACACTCTCCCCTACCCCTCTCACTCACACACACTCTCTCCCCCTACCCCTCTCACTCACACACACTCTCCCCTACCCCTCTCTCTCACACACACACTCTCCCCTACCCCTCTCTCCTCACACACACAGTCTCCCCCTACCCCTCTCTCTCACACACACACTCTCCTCCTACCCCTCTCTCACACACACACACTCTCCCCCTACCCCTCTCTCTCACA